>NW_022589711.1:8825796-8978950 GCF_004348235.1 Phoca vitulina
GAAAGAAAGAAAGAAAGAAAGAAAGAAAGGAAGGAAGAAAGAAAGAAAGAATATAATATTTGTGCAAATTAAAAAAATATATAAGAACACAAAATGACACCAAACATTTTATAAGAAGCTAAGCTTCTTCCATCATTTCTACGCTGGTTTGTTGCACTGGTCTATTAACTGGTCTCTCAGTTTTAGCCCTTGGCCTATTATAGTCGATTTGTTAAAATTCTCCCAAGACTTCCAAAATCCTACAGGGGCCAACAAAACCCAACACAATTTGTCCACTGTCTTGCTTTCCTCTCTACATTCATCTATTCCGGCTACAGTGGCTTCTTTCCTTGAACAAACAAGAACACTTTTCCCTTGGCCCACTTGCCTCCCAGATATCCCATGGTTTGTTCCCTCTGCTCATGTGTTTCTCAAAAATTTATTCAAAGCCTATTTCTCTAGGTCCTGCAGGGAGGAAGTGGATGATCAGTAAATATATATGTGAATAAAACAGAAAAGAAATATTCCTGCCCACCTCCCCCAGGAGCTCACCTTCTAGTGTGTGTGCCTTTGCGGGGGGCGGGGGCGGGTGCTGGGAAGGGGAGTTGATGGGAGACAGATAATAAACAAGAGGAGCAATCTGTTTAACATTTTAGAAAGAGATACATTTTATGGAGTAAAATTAGGCAGGGGAGAGGGATAGGGACTGCAGGCTTGGTGGTAGAAGATACATTAACATTTTATTTATTTATTATTATTTTTTGGATGCTCCAATGACTTTATTCACTCCCTCTTCCTGGGGGTAGGAAGACCTCATAGCTGGAGAGCTGGAAAGGAAATCAGGCAATTGTACTCTCAGTATGGGCCATTAAAGGGAACAGAGGGTATCTTGTATCTCTAGGTACCCTCTTCCCATCTACCATAAGCATGGGCACAATGTATCCCCAGTCTGTGTTCAGAGCATCTAGCTGCTTTATTTTAAATGCATGCTCAGGGAATGCCTTGTTGGGAAAGTGACAATTAATCAAAGAGTGGAAAGAAGTAAGGAGGTGAGCTGTTTGGATATTTGCAGGAACTAAGCTCTAACTAGAGGTGGAGCCAGTGCAGATGCCCGTAGGTCCTGGTGAGTTCTAAGAGCAGCACAGGGTTTACTGTTTCTGGACCTCGGGAGTGAGGGGGAGGAGGACCAGAGGTTGCAGAGGTGGAGGGTGGGCAGGGGTACAGGACTTTGCAGGCCTTTCTAAGGATCCATGCTTTCTGCTCCAGGTGATGTGGGAAGCTTTCTGAAGGTTCTGAGCAGAGAAGAATCTCTGTCTGTCTTCAAGTATTTGTTCCAATGTCACTTTCTCAGTGATACTCTGACTGCCCCAATCAGAACCCCAACCTCACCTTTCCTGGGCACTCCCTGTTCTTATTCTCTGATTTCTTTTTTTTTTTTTAAAGATTTTATTTATTAATTTGACAGAGAGAGAAAGATAGGGAGAGCAGGAACACAAGCAGGGGGAGTGGGAGAGGGAGAAGCAGGCTTCCCGCGGAGCAGGGAGCCCGATGCAGGGCTCGATGTGGGGCTCGATCCCAGGACCCTGGGACCATGACTTGAGCCAAAGGCAGACACTCAATGACTGAACCACCCAGGTGCCCCTATTGTCTGATTTCTTGTTTCTTGATAGCACTTATGAGTATCTAAGCTATATGCTTTACTTATTTAGTTTTTTTCTCTTTTCTGCTTCCTCTGCTCATATTAGAATGGAAAATCCATAAAGGCAGTACATTTTTTTGTTTTGTTTTGTTGACTTACATATTCCCCAACTGCATCTACACATGCATATGCTAAGAATAATGCACCGTCAGATAGATAAATATCACAGGTAAAAGACATTTGAATAAATGCCTATGGGGCAGAGTAGATGAATGCAAGTGGAAATAGGGATAAAACTAATGATTAAATAAAATGAAAGAGGAAACTTACATGGATCTGTGCTACCACTTGTTGAGTAAAATGTACTCAATTCATGGCAAACAAGATAAAAATACATATATACATGTCTAAATAGAGAGAGGCTCTCAGGTGCGAATTTCTTTAAATTCCTGATCCTCTGTGATAAACCTTACTGCCTCTGTGTCCATTTTCACATCCACCCCATCCTCAATGTAAAGACGGAGTCTCTCTCTTATGCAAAGTGAATCCTTTCATGTTTGCTCAAGATTATGTTCCCTTCATTTTTCCTAGGGACATTGCTTCCTAATTTATGCCCTCTATTTTCAGACTTTTAACCTTTTACTCTCCAAAAAGCCTTTCCCTTCATTTCATTGATATGTTTATGTCTTTCCCATCTTAAAAAACAAAAATGAAAACAAGCAAATAGAAAACTTCTGACCCTACATATCCTACCAAATGCTGCTCAGTTCATTTCAGAGGCAAAGCTTTGTTTGTCAGTGGCCTAAACATTCTGTTTCTACTGGGCAACTTCCAGTTCACAGAATCATTTGTCAAGTGGATTCCTGACCCGGGTGCCTGTGTGGCTCAGTCAGCTGAGCATCTGATTCTTGATTTCAGCCCAGGTCATGATCTTGGGGTCATGGGATCAAGCCCTGCGTTGGGCTCTGTGCTCAGTGGGGAGTCTGCTTGAGGACTCTTTCTGCCACGCCCCCCACCCCCGCTCATGCATGTGCACTCTCTCCTCTCTCTCTATAAATAAATAAATAAATAAATAAATAAATAAATAAATAAATAAATCTTATAAAAGCACAAAAAATGGGTTCCTGACCTTATTATTCACCTAATGCTCTTTACTTAGAAATATTTATTTGTTAATTTTTGTGATAATTTAAAAGACAATTGCATATATGTAATATGTGTCCTCATTCTGCTGGACATTGGGAATGCAAATATGGCAGGAGAGAGTTTCCTTACCTAGGTGTCTATCACTACCACCTTCTTGGGCATAAAATGCATCGCTTCTGGGTATTAACTGAGCTAAAATAAAAGATGTAGGCCTTTAAAATAGAACTCAGAAAGAAAGAAAAAAGAAATCTCTCTGCATAAAAATACAGCAGTTATGCTATGAAAAGTTTGCTCGACAAAGTAAATGGCTGATTTTCTTATTGATATTTGATCCTGAGGCTGAAACAGTTATTCTTTCCTTCAATATTTTCTCTAATCTCAGAGACCCATAACTTCTCAATTCCATTTTAAGAAAAATCAAGCCAAAGGGAAAGCTTGTCAACCAAGAATGGAGTTTGAGAAAAAGAGGTGGGAACATAGAGTAGGAATCAGGGCGCAAAATTCCTTAAGGGACTCCAGGGCACATGGGGAAGGAGTGAATAAGAAAGAAATTTATAGGAAGGTGAGAGGCCCAATTGTACTGGGAGTTGAGAGTAAGAAAGAATGAAATTCTTCCACGTTCAGGAAGGAAGTGGTGGGTGAGCTGAGTAGTACTTATAGGTGTCTTCTTGTCCCCCACTCAAAATGGAATCTGTATGGAGAAAACTTGGACCAGAAGTTAAGAACTTCTCTGAACATCAATCTGAATCTGGGCACTTGATTTATCCACTAACAGAGACAGGAGACTTGATTCTATAAAGAACTCTACTCATGTCTCCTTCCCATGCTAATGACATTATATAAGAAGTATGATGCTGCCCAGGCCCTTTGGGAATGATAGTTTGCTGCAGAGGGACACTTCAAGTAAGCAGCTGGAGCTAAATAAGGCAATCACTTTAATGGTGCATGTGCCACGTGCAGTAGAAGGAGAAGAAGTATCCAAATTTGCCCTTCGGGTGTCAAGTTCAACGTCACAGAGAAATTTAAAATTTGAGCTGAGAGTTTTAAGATGTAAAAAGTTGGTTACATTCCTAAGAGAAAAGGATAAGGGCAGAGGGAACAGTGCATACATAGGTAGAGAGGGGCAAGGCTTTTTCTGGAATCTATAGGCAGTTCAATATCCTGGAATTAAATGTAGGGGATAATAGCTAGGGAAAGTAGAGGAGGGCTATGTGGTTGGATTAGGAACCAAGAGTTAAATGTTTAAAGTCATAAATAAAGGGGCGCCTGGGTGGATCAGTTGGTTAAGCGACTGCCTTCGGCTCAGGTCATGATCCTGGAGTCCCGGGATCGAGTCCCACATCAGGCTCCCTGCTCAATGGGGAGTCTGCTTCTCCCTCTGATCCTCCCCCTTTCGTGCTCACTGTCTCCCATTCTCTCTCTCAGATAAATAAATAAAATCTTCAAAAAAAGAAAAAAAAAAGTTTAAAGTCATAAATAAATAAAGGCATAGGTAAAATATTATGTCTCACCAAAGAGTTTATATTTTTATCATGTAGGCCAATGGAAAACTATTGAAGAATTTTGGGAAGGGGAGGACCATGGTAAGATTTGCATGCTGGCAAGCTTACTCTATCTTTCTCATGACAAGTAGACTGGGGAAACCTGAAACATTTCTCAAATAATCTTCCACGGAACATGGGTTTTATATGATTTTCTTTCGAGTAAGGATGTGGTAGCTAAATACATTCAAGGAAAAACTGCATACTTTACCTTCTTGGAAGGCCACAATGTACATTAAATATGCTAAAGCTGTCTTTAGTAAAGAAAACCACATCATAAACTTAACTCCGGGTTTCCCAAACTTGTCTAATGCGTTGTTGGTCAGTGTTCTTTATCACAAAAAGGAGAAGCCACTCTAGTGAGTTTAAGCAGAAAGGTAGTTAGTAAGAAATATTAAGCAACTAACTGATTCTCCAAGAGGGCCTGAGAGCTAAGACTGTAAGCTCTACAGTGAGAAAAAGCCTCAATGGTATACCATAAGGGCTGCTTTCAAGGAAAAGCATTGCTACTACTTAAATCCATTACTTCAGTTCATACCAGGGAGAATTAGGATCACATGTCAGAAATTCTTCTGTAAGTGCTTTAGCAAAGCTGGCCACATCCACTGCTAACCTCTACAAAAGGTTGATAATTACGTGTAATTTCACTCTGTTCACTCCTAAAACTAATTATGCAAGTGCATCTGATTGGAGGAGCCAAGGTAAATGTGACCATTCTGTCTGCAAGAGAGACTAAGAAATTGAGTTCAGACTCTGACAGAGGAAGCAGGAGTCATACTGAAGGAATTTAGAATGTAGATTCTTTCAAACATGGTGAATTACCACAATATAATCAATACCCAGAAGTGTGACTATAGGATTCTTTCCTACCTACTGCCTGTTCACTAATACCTTCTTGGAACAAGTATCTCTTGTTAACATACTTTGGGAAACACTGAATCAGAAGCAAGGAGACTAGTAAGAAGGCATAATAAATAAGCCAAAATCCTTAGATCTTTGCAGTCTATAACTCAGTATTTCCACTTAAAAATTTCCCATCCTTGTAATGGGTAAGGATTTAGCCAAAATATGATCACTTGCAGCTATCCGCTTTAAGATAAATACCCAACAACCTCAATATTGATTAACTAGATATGGTAAAAGTATATACAACAAAAGGTAATTTTTGGTAGAGAGGCACAATTTTAAAATGATGCTATCTTCTTTAGCTTTTTGGTTTAAAGAAATCCCTTCTCTGTTGCTGGCCACCATTGCATGTGTTCAAGGGTAGGTGAGGAGTGTGGATAGAAATTTATACAGGGGTACATTCCAAAAGACTGTACCTGACTTCCTTCCATTTTCCCGTATAAAGTGTGCTTGGAAGGAAGGGGGAAAAAAAAAAAAAGAATTTAGGGAGAGAACCTAAATTGCAAAGAGGAAGAGTCTATTAGTTTCCTGAAGCTGCCATAACAAATGACCACAACTTGGTAGCTTCAAATAACAGCAATTTCTTCTCTCATAGCTCTGAAGGATAGAAGTCTGGCCTCAATGTGTCAGCAGAGAGCATTGCCTTGGAGCCCCCTGGGTTCCCTTGGAGAATATGTTTGTTCCTTCCTGTTTCTAGTGGCTGTATTTCTTGACTGGTGGCCACATCCCTCCAATCTCGGCCTGAAGGATCACATTGCCTCCCTCTTTTCTGTCTCAAATTTCCCTTTGCCTTTCTCTTATAAGGACTCTTTTCGTTCCACTTAGAGCCCACCCGGATAATCCAGACGATCTCTTCAACTCAAAAGACTCAATTACATTTGCAAAGATTCTTTTTCCAAATAATGTAACATTTACAAGCTCCACACATTAGAATGTGGCCATATCTTTGGGAGTAGTGGGAGGATCACGATTTAATCCACTAGAGAGTGGGAAAATAAAAGCTAAGTTCACAAATCTTTCTACTTTCCAGGGTCACTCCTGTAGGAAGAAGTAGAGTGGAGGCGAAGAAGCTCTCTGATTTCTGCGGTATGGCATATTAGTCAGGGTTCTACAGAGAAACAACAAATAGGATGTGTGTGTGTGTGTGTATGTAGATAGAGATATCTATCATCTATCTATCTATCCATCCATCTATCTATCAAGAGATTTATTTTAAGGAATTGACTCATGATATTATGGAGTTGCAAGTCCAAAACATGCGGAGTAGGCCAACAGGCTGGAGACCCAGAGAAGAGTGCCAGTCTGAGTCCAAAGGCAGTCTGCTGGAATCATTCCTTTTTGCTTGGGGGACGTCAGTCTTCTGTTCCTTTAAGACCTTCAACATATTGGATAAGACTCACCCATATTGTGGAGGGTAACCTGTTTACTCAAAGTCCACTGATTTAAATGTAAATCTTATTTAAAAAATACCTCCACAGAAATGTCCTTCACAATAATATTTAACCAAATATCTGAGCACTGTCGTCCAACCAGGGTTACACATAATATTAACCATTAAAGTTGAGGTGATTCTAAAATAAAGAAAGAGTGCCTTTCTTTGACTGGAATTTCTGAAGTCAGGGGTTCACTGAAGGATTCTTTCCAGGACAGCTTGAGGAAGTATAGCATTCTTTTATGGTAGGAGAGCCTGGGAGACACACTCCTTCCCTCCTCTTTTCCCTACCAGTTATCCTTGGATGTCAGTGTGCATAAATTATAACCTACTGGGCTCTTTAGAACCTGAGAGAGAAGAACCAGAGCCTGAAGTCATTCAGTCAAGTGATGACACATAAGACCTTCTGAGGGTTCAGCACTTGATGCTGACAGAAGTCAGAAAGAGAAAGGCTGAGTATCCTCCAAAAGGTGAGGAAATGGACATTACCCTTGCCCAAACCACAGTAGCATCAAGAATCAAGGACATCAGATCAAATCAAATCTAGAACCTAGGTACCTTCCTTCTACTCATCAGTGCCAAGTTGAAAGTGTGGGCAGCAGTGGACTCCACCAGAACCAGGGACCAGATCGGGGGAAGATCGATGTAGGGAGTCAGCTGTAAAAGACCATCTACCCAATACCCATGCACGTACGTCCACCATGCATAACTTTCCCCCAATGTATAGACCCCTTCTCAGAAAGGAAAAAGAATCTTGAATGTGATGTAAATTCAAAGGAGATTCAGTTTCCTTTGATTGTAAGACAAGATTTTGCATCATCACTGAAAGTTGAGGTTCCTGAGTTAAGTTAAACTTAGTTGTTGAGATGTGTTACCTTCTTAAATTTCAAATATCACATAAACAATGGACTACTAGAGCCATATAAAATTTTGTTTTAGAAGTATATTTTATTACATCAAAAATATTTATTATATATTGTTAAATAAAACCCTGCAAATTGTCAAATAACATATATATGTGTGTGTCAGGGTATCCTTTTTTCTATTAAAACTAATATAAAATTATATAAAAATAATAAAACAGTATACATTAACTATATTGGAATTAAAATAAAAACTTAATAAACACACACACATAACACAGAATAATATATAAAAATATTCATATAAAGCCTGGAAAGACATACTACAAAGAGATGCAGTGTTTCTCTCTGGGTGGTGCACCTGTGGTTGATTTTTATTTTCCATTTTCAGTTTATCTGTGTTCTCTAGATTTTCTTTTTTTTTTTAAGATTTTATTTATTTATTTGAGAGAGAGAAAGAGAGAGAGAGTGAGTGAGAGCACGAGTGGGGTGAGGGGCAGAGGGAGAAGCAGGCTCCCTGCTGAACAGGGAGCCCGACGTGGGGCTCAATCCAGAACTCTGGGATCATGACCTGAGCCAAAGGCAGACGCTTAACCAACTAAGCCACCCAGGCACCCCTGTATTCTCTAGATTTTCTACATGAACAACTCCTACATTGGTAATAAGAGAAAAATAAATATATGGAACATGAGTGCCCTCCCCACTTGCCTGGATTCAATTGACCCATTGACATAAGCTTTAATATTCAGTCCCTTTTGAGTTTGTTAGGTATATGTATGTCTTTGAATCCGATCGCTACTTGTAATTGATAAAATCAATTCTCTAGATGTGATCAACTATTTTCTAAAGCATCCACTTGTGTTGGATAAAATAATGTACCCACACTTCATAGAGGGAAGTGCCAACCAGAAGAAGCAAGTTGCAAATTCAGTTTTTAAGGTTCAGTTGCATATATCTGAGCGACCAGAGGTTTGCTCCCTGTGCGTCACCTGGCTTTGCCTCACACAAAGCAGCATTTGAGGACCACTGAACTTTAATTTTTTTAAAGGTTTTTATTATGCCTAAAATTGCTTCCCACTTTTTAGCAGCACTATTTTTAAGATGTTCAAATCTTGATTTAGTGTAACTTCTTCTAAGTTTTATTTTCATAGCTGTTTCCTATATTAATGGCTATTGCCTTTTTTTTTTTTTTTTTCATTTTATCTTAAGCTCCTGTTAAGGACAGAGCTCTATGATCTATTGTTCCTAGGAATGACTTCAAATTTTCTCATTACTGCAAGACATTAAGTTGCCAAGACATGATTTACTTCAGTAAGTGGCTTTTATGTCATCTACATCGGAGAGTTTTTGTGACTGTTATTTAAATTTCATTTCCCTGGCAATTTGTCTCAGTGTTAAAAAATAAAAGAAGAGACTATATGCTGGAATCTACCAAGACACCTAATAAAATATTAGATGACCACCTCGTTAGGCAGACAGCACCACAACAGATCCCACAGCACAAGAAACCAGGCAGCCCCTGGATAAAGCCGAGGAGAGGGGTACTCCTTGGCGCTGCCTTTTCAAATGTGTTGCTATCAACTGCACACATTTCAGAATATGTTGAAGCAAAGAGAAGACCACAGAAGTGGAAAATTGGAAGGCAGAAAAAAAAAAAATTCCCTCAGGCAAAGATTTAAAGTTAATTTTCAAGAATGTTTAGGTGGAGAATGCTTGCTGGAGCTCGATAAAGGTAAAGAGTACAATAGAAGCCTTCTGTTCCTATGCTGAGGGACTGTGTTGAATTGGCTGATAAGAAAATGAAATTTTGTCAGCAAACATAAGGTGACGATGAAGGGGTTCGGTTGTGCTGAGGGCTTGCTAAGCAGGGCTGAGAAAACGGTCCCCATCTCCATCTGAGAAAGTGATGTTTTACATGTTGTTACAGTGCAATATTTGGAGTAAGAAAAATATAAGGTTGATGGAAAGAGTTGAATTTAAATGATTCCTCCATTGGATGGCAAAATATTCCAATATTTTTGTATAATACATTAAGCAAGAGCAAAGAATTTGAATTATTGGGTTAAAACAAATATTTAAGGGAAGCACAAAATAATAACACATTATATATGAGCATTAGTTTGAAAGTTGCTAAGATAATTTAGTAGTCATATTTTATTTGCTGATAATGTCTATGGCCATTATTATTATTCCTTTGATTTATAATGTGCACTTACTTTTAAAACCTCTAGGAACATGTAAATTACAAAATCCTACATGATTTAAACAATGGCATAACTAACAATGGCACTTAAGAATTGTGTTAGCACTACAACATCACTGTTACTCACATCGGCAGACCTTAGGTGTATTATCTCAGAACTTACGTTATTGAATTATTCCCATTCTTGTCATCATATATATTCCTGTTCAATGGCACTAACCTAAAAAATCATTTAAATGTTAAGAATAAAACTTTTAGGTCATGTTTTCCAGAAAGATCCCTAATAATAATTTTATAGCTGGTCTCAGTATTTTTTTTCCTCCAGTGACACCATCTTCAGAAATTGCCTTTATTAAAAATAATAATAATGACCAAGCACTATGTGCCATATGATGCACTGTACATATCAACAATCTTATGACCTTAGACTATTATTGTATGTGTTTTTGCAGAGGAAGGAAATCAACGCACAAAGAGGTTAAATAATTGTTTTCCAGTATCATGTTGCTGATAGCATAGGCTTAAACCCAAGCTGTCTTGGAGCGGTTTTGAAACAAAGAAGAAACACCTCCCCTTTCTTCACTCATCATTTCAGGTTAATTTAGTGTGTTTCGTTCTCATTTTTTGAAGGCAAATAATGATAACAACAGGATATTCACTGGTGTTGCCTATAGCATGAATTGTCAATTGCCAAACAACTATATATTCGGAAACATTTGTATCTTGGACCAAATTTTTCAACTTTCTGTTTCTGTGTTTCTTCTTTTCTGTTGGAGTCCAGTTGGTGGTTGGGCAAGAGGGACTGAACAAAACAAAAATGACGAGGCAGAAAATCAGGAAAAGTTCCGAAAGCAGCCAATGAGGGAGGTTTAAGCAACTAAAATATTCTGCAGTTAAATAGGCAGATGTCCTGGCAGGTGACAGAGTTTGGCAACCGAGTCCCATAAAGCCATTAGCATGAGGAAGATACGTTCAAAACTATCGCAACCCCAGCCAAATGGTATTCAGAGGCGTGTGCCTGGTCTTCAGAAAGGAAACAGAAGACTAGTGCCATTGAACAGAAAACCCAAACAAGTGGGATAGTGGGATCCAATGAATAAAATAAGAACCCGAGATTCGTAGTACAGACGTCTTTGGATCAGGAACAAAATGCGAAAGTAAAAATCAATCCTGCTGATAAGACTGATGTTCCCAAAGGAACACCAAACATTTTTCCAATGGATCAGGGAAAAGCTAACAAAAACAGTGTTTCTAATAGAGTCATACCCAAGGCCACACCACACCCAAGATATTACTAATGACAAGACATCCATAGGCCTGTTTCATTTCTCCCATTTCTTGAATAAAGATGACTAAAATACTGAATTGTGGAACTATTCCACTTACTGAATGCATCCATCTCAAATTGGGACCCCCCACTTCCATGTCCCTGCTTAGAATCAATCAGTACCAGCTAAAACCCTATGAGATCCTCTTCTTTCCTACAGCCTTTTCCAAATTGCCCCCACAATAGCTCTGGTGTGTGTTCTCTTTTGCTTCAAGAAACTAATTAACCTCATCCAATTCCCAAATCCAATTCCAGTGTTGGGGGTGGGGGTGGGGGGTTCTTCCACACAACACCAGGAGGGTGTCCAAGATATCCAAACAATTCTGACACTCTTTACCTGGAGATAGCATCAGACTAAAGGTTAAAGGTTAAAGGTTCAGTCTATAAGTCTACACCACACTTCAAATAACAGTCACAAGCTGTACACTGTTACTTATGCTTCTGATGACCAGCTACAGATTGGAGGTTCCAACAACTTCCTCCTTAGGTTCAATTTGCTAAACAAGCTAACAGAATTCAGGGAAACACTCTTTGTTCACCAAGTTCATTAAAGGATATGATAAAGGATGTGAATCAACAGCCAGATGAAGACATACATAGGGTGAGGTCCCCAAGAAAAGAGCTTCTGTCAGTGTAGAGCTTGGGGTCTGTCTCAGTGGCATGTGGAAGTGATCTGGTTCCCCAAACATGGAAGTTCTCCAAAAAACAAGCCCAAAAGTTGTCCTCTTGGGTTTTTATGGAGGCTTCACTACATAGTCATATTTGACTAAGTCATTGGCCATTTGCTGATTCGACCTCCATCCCCTCTCCCCTCCGCGGAGGTCAGGAGGTTGGGACTGAAAGTTCCAACCCTTTACTCACATGGTTGGTCCTCCTGGCAAACTCCCCAACCTTGGGTGGGGTCCTTAAGTCGCCTTCATTATAATAACATGACACTCATTCACATTTATGGCTCTGAAGCATTTTCAGGAACTGTGGATAAAGACGAAATATATCTGAAATGTACATTTTGGTCATGTGAATGAACAAATATATATTTCTTATAAATCATTTTATCACACCTCACTTTCTTACACTGCATTTGTGTTTCTGGTTGTCTTTGGTCAGTGGGCTTCAACAACTAAGGGAGACCAGTTCTTAGAATCCACATGCTTGGGCAAAAAAGATTTGCTGTTTCTGTGAGACTGGCATACAGTTTACCTGACTAGAGTGAGACTTTGGTCCAGAACATTGAGAGGAGCTACGTGATGAAGTTAAATGGCCTGAGCTACAAGGTTCAGAAAGATTGAGGTCCAGGAAGTCAAGAAGGTAACTATAGCCAAAGATTATTTATACCATAGTTCCCCAATTTACTTATATTTTATATTAGAATTATAGAAACTTGGGATTAAGATGGTCTTTTTGGTAATACAGTATGGGAGTCAGACAGTATGTTTGCTTAAATGTTTCATCTTAATGTCAATTTTGTGATAAATATATTTTAAAAATCTAAGATGATATCAATGGCTTTTTTAATTTGTCTCTGTTTTCTTCTATAAAGAAAGTTCAGAGCTTGTAATCGTTGTCTGAGAGTCTATCCTTGACCCAGGGGTATTTATGTTTGATATAAATTTCCTTAGCTAGGCTTTCATGGACTGTCAGGTTTGTTATGAAGACAGTATGAGCAGAAGAAATACATTGCTTTATCCCCCCAAATTTCCTTATAAAATATAAATATTCCACGGCATTTAAAACTGGGATGCAATCCACTACAAGTATAATCTTGAAGATGTTTCTGGCCTCCCTGTTTATTTACCAAAAAAGTGAAATGAAAAGAAACACAGTACCTAAGCCTCATTATACATTCCTGAGTGTGCAGGAAAGGTGCAGCTGCTAGCTATTCATCACCTAAACTTCGCTTTGTTTCTATTGACAGATCATTTTAATAACCACAATTCTCCAGTTGATGTAAAGTATTCCACATTTCCATGCTTGAGCAATTTATTATCTAACTGCCTGAAATAGGAAATTTTATTTCTGCATTTCTCCCTGGTAATTCTTCTTCCCAGTACATTTTTTTTCCCTTAAAAGTGCACTGAATAACAATGTTGCCTTTTCAAAAAAATTTCAGTCTGGCAGTTTAGTCAAACCTGACAGACAGTGTGAAACTCTTTAAACAGAAGGTACTCAGTGTCATGGGACCTGTGGTCCTTGAGAACTGTCTCCTATGTTGGTTGACCCAACCGGTGATCTCTTCTCTCTGAATTTATAGAGTGTTTAAATTAAGTAATTTTTTTTTTAAGGCGGAAAACCTAACACCTATATATCAGAGACAATGTTCAGTTCTGCTTTGAGTAGAAAGAAAGATAGTTGTGTGTCCACTGCCTTACATCTTCCTGTTGTTCAACCTTACTCTCAAGCCTTCCATCCTTTCTGCTTAATGAGAGGTGGAAAACAGTGCTAATTCTTTTTATCATGGTTGGTCTAAGAATCAATACTGCAATGACATTCTTTTGAGCAGTAAGGCATCTCTCCCATATTGTACTTTAAGTTAATGATGTGACAAGATCCTAGAGAAAATACACTCCAGTTTTGTTTATGACAACAAATGAGGCTTGGATTGTCAACTTGTTCACTTTATATATTGAGCTATGAAGCTGAAAAATACTTACTACACATGAAATAAGAAATCACAGTGTTTTGTCGAGATGAACTTCATACGTCTCTTTTATGCCATTAACTAGCTGAGTGCAAACTGACTTGAGAACAACGTGATAAAGTTTATATTTTTAGTCTGGGCGAAAAGCAAATGAGAGCTCAAAGGCTATTTTCATCACCCTTGATGATTTTGTTCTTCATTGCATTTCTTTATTTCTTGCTAAAGCTATTTTGCTAAAGGCTACAATATACTGAGAATTAGAGCTAGTGGAGTGGAAGTAAGTCGGCTTTGAAGCTAAGTGGCCAGACTGCCTCCCTCCGGCAAAAGTACCTCCTTATGATAGAGCAGAATTCCTTTATAATGGGACTGGCGAACTTCTAAGAGATTACCCAAGTGTCAGGCCCAGTTTAGAATGTACTTAGGATGCCATTTGGAAGGAAGAAAATGCCATGTTTGTTCAAGTAAGCCTTAAAAATAACATTTAAGCTTTACTTTCTTTTTCCCTGCTGCAGGCAAGGCAGAATGAAATTAAGGATAAGGGGAAAACTATAATCAGCATCAGGGAAAGGGCTCATGACGGTACACTTTTGAAATATAAGAGAGTTTGGAGAGAGCCTAAATTATTCCTATGTGTGGCTTCACGATCTTCTGGTTCAATATAAGGTTATAGGCCTTCTAGTAGTCAAATCACTATGGCTTTGAGACTGCATCCCTTGAATTGAGAAAACCTTATTCTGTTCCTCAGCTTCTCTTCCTGAGATATTCTCCAAAGCCCACTAGAGTTAGTTTTGAGCAAGTGTAAACCAATCCTGGTGACTGTCATTGGAAAGTCTTACTGGTCTGAAGTGGAGTCCGTTGCCAACATTATTTTATTGCCAGGATCTGGGCAGACTAAATCATTTGGATCAATCTTCACTGACCATGTCTCTATAGTCCCTTCATAGTTCCCCAGGATGTGAGGTTGAGGAACTTAAAATCAGCTGCATACTCTGGGGGTGCTTTGCTTTTTTTTTTTTTTTTAATGTGTAGTGTGGGTTCCATTTTTTTTTTTTTAACAAAGAAATACATCCAATGAACAAGATAAACCAATAGTACACAGGGAACTTCCCAAAAACCTCTGCTATTTCTCCCAGATGACCTATTGTAGAGGCTATCAACGTTCCAATTTATTTGTTTATTTATTTCAAGAAAAAAGTCATGTATAGGATTATTGTCTGGCTATAGATAAACTCAACTTACATAACTCTACACAAGCCATCAGGATTTCTCTTCCAAATTAGAAGACTTCAAGTTTTATCCCTGAACGATCAGTGGGTACTTGTCTTATATGTATGGAACTGGAGGACCTTTCCTGGTGCCTTTCCTGAAGCAGAGAAAATTTAGCTTCAGAGGTAAATTATACCTTCCTAAAATCCATGCTGTCAGGCTAGACAAAGAGGCAGTCCTTTATTAAAAGTCAAAATGAAATAATAACATAGATGCAAACAAGCCATATTCCTAAATCATTTTTACTGGGAACCAACTTATGTAATATGTGCCTGTTATTTACCTTCGTGCTTGACACATGGCATCTGTGGTATTGTCCCAGGAACCCTACACAAGTATGTCAATAGCTGCCTAATAGAATTTGGATCTAGTATTTTTTTAAAGAAATATTTGTCTTACACCATACACAAACATAAACTCAAAATGGATTAAAGAACTAAATGTGAGACCTGAAACCACAAAAGTCCTAGAAGGAAACATTAATAGTAATCTCTTGGACATCGGCCTTAGCAACATTTTTCTAGATATGTCTCCTCAGGCAAGGGAACATAAAAACAAAAATAAACTATTGGGACTACATTAAAATAAAATAAAAAAAACTTTTGAGTAATGAAGGAAACCAACAATAAAACAAAAAGGCAACCTACTGAATGGGAGAAGTATTTGCAAATAATGTATCTGAAAAGTGGTTAATATCCAAAATATATAAAGAACTTACACAACTCAACACCAAAAATCAAATAATCCAATTTAAAAAATGGACAGAGGAACTGAATAGGCACTTTTCCAAAGAAGATATACATTCCAATTTTAGTATATGTGCTGCGGAAGCAAGCACCAAAGAAGACATACAGATGCCAACAGACAGATGAAAAGATGCTCAACATCAGTAATTATCAGGGAAATGCAAATCAAAACCACAATGAGATTTCACCTGACACCATAGAAGACAGAGTGTCCAACACTAGTTGCTGTAGCAAATAACCCCCAAACCTCAGTGGTTTAACACACACATACTCATGCATGCGTGCACACACGCACATACACACACGCACACATGCAGATTGGATGTGTCTCCTGGGCAAGGTTCTTTTCCAACTTTGTGATTAAAGGGTTCTGGCTTTTTTCATCATGTGATTCAGTCATGTCTGAGTCTTTTGCATTCATCCTCAGGGCAAAGGGGATAGGACACTCTACCTGAATATCTCTGGGAGATTTTAGTACACAAGACAGGAAGAAGCTAATATCACTTCCATTCACATTTCATTAGTTAAAACTAATTACGTGGACCTCTAAGTTAACCTCAAAAGAGCCTGTGAAATTTTCTTCCAGCATGCTCAACAAGAGAATGGAATGGGTGAGTATCTAACCAGGGTCTGCTACAATGCTCTTGACAACAGCAAGTTTCTGCTGGGTTATTGTGAAGTTTGTGAAACTCTTGATTATCAACTAAGTATGAGCAGAAAGCCTAATGTAATTGCTGTTCTCATCACAAATCCTGTGCAACTCATTTTAGAAACCTAAACACATTATGGTATTTTAGCAAGGGTGATAGGCCATTTACTGAAACTACACCTGCATTGTCAAACTTCTCACTGCTTTGGCCCAGGACTGGAGATGTTGGGTATCTATTTAGAGAGGAATAGCATGAAGTGGCAAAATTTTGTATGAGCATACTTCCTGGCTCTGTGTTGGGACTCTGGTCTCTTTCATGAACAGGACTTATGAATATTCTCCAGCACTAAGAAGAAATTCCTTAAAGCTCTTTGGAAAAGAATAAATCCTAAGGAGATAGAGAATGCAAACCATTTTGATTTCATTTGAGGGTATGGAGTCCCTGTGAATATGTGGGTGGGTGTTGGGTAGGTTTGGACAGTTATTCTGAGTGTGGGACAATGCTGGTCACTCAGATTGTACTCCAACCACAACTCTTGAAGATACATGCCTCAGCCTAGACACAAGGTCTGAAGCCAGGACAGAGGAAAAACCAGCAGGAGAATTTCATGAACCCAAGGTAAGATGTCCAGGAAGGCCGGGCAGCCCGGCTCTGTGGCTGGAGGTCCAGCCTCAGCAGGAATGGATCAGCACTGCAGAGATCAGAGTAACTGGCAGGACTATTTTCTGAGCATATGTGTGACAGAAGGGGTGACCTCCAGTACAGACTGAGAAGAAATTTGAGAGGATGGTGGAGGCAGGAATCAGTGTTTTTCCTGAAGAGCTAAAGGGAAAGACTCAAAACTATACCAGTTTGTGGCTATTGTTGGGCCTGAATTTTTACCTCCAAATGTGATATAACTGGGGACATCTGGTTTAGATTGTCGTAGGTAGAATAATACCCTCCCTCCTCTTCCAGGACCCTGAAAGTCCTCAAGAGGATATGTTTTCTATGACATGTTTGCCCAACTCACTTCAGGAATAAGATGAGGCTGCTATACTAAGTTTGTTTTTTGTAGCTCTGGATCTCTTTGGTTTTCATCTCTGTTACCTAAATTAACTCCACTGTTAGTGAGAATTAAAGGGGAATTTTAGACAAATTAAATACTTTGAGGTAGACTATTAGCTCCTAAATATAATGCCCTCCTTTCAAAAATCACCTAAGTAATGACTAATCCCATGCTGCTCTTCTCTTCATTCATATAAAATACATATGAAACATGTTAACCATTACTTCTTAGATAGTTAAGAAATTGGAATTCCCTTCCTTTATTCTTGCTTCTTTCCAGAAATACTCACTTTAAAAGAAATGCAAATCAAAACTACAATGAGATATCACCTCACACCTGTCAGATGGCTAAAATCAACAGCACAAGAAACAAACAGGTGTTGATAAGGATATGGAGAAAAAAGAACCGTCTTGCACTATTGGTGGTAATGCAAACTGGTGCAGTCACTCTGGAGAACAGTAAGGAGTTTCCTCAAAAAGTTAAAAACAGAACTACCCTACAATCCAGCAATTGCACTATTAGATATTTACCCAAAGTATACAAAAATTCTAATTCAAAGGGATAGATGCACCCCTATATTTATAGCAGCATTATTTACAATAGCCAAGATACAGAAGGAGCCCAAGTGTCTGTTAATTGATGACTAGATTAAGAAGATGTGGTGTTCATATACAATGGAATATTATTCAGCCATAAAAAAGAATGGAATCTTGCTGTTTGCAATGACATGGATGACATGGATGGAGCTAGAGAGTATAATGCTAAGCGAAATAAGTCAGAGAAAGACAAATACCATACGATTTCACTCATATGTGGAATTTAAGAAACAAAAGAGCAAAGGGAAACAGAGAGAGAGAGGGAATGAGAGAGAGAGAAACCAAGAAACAGACTCTTAATTATAGAGAACAAACTGGTGGTTACCAGAAGGGGAGGTGGGGGGGGAATGGGTGAACTAGGTGATAGGGATTAAGGAGGGCAATTGTGATGAGCACCAGGTGTTGTATGGAAGTGTTGAATCACTATATTGTACAACTGAAACTAATATCACACCCTCTGCTAACTAACTGGAATTAAAATAAAAGCTTACAAAAATAAAATAAAATAAAGCCAGTGATATATAGTACACTGAGGATGATGTATTCAAGTATTTCAACCATTGCAGAACCTCAAGGGCAGGGTCTTTCATGTTCTACGTATCCCTTGTTCTTTCCTGAATTTCTAATACAGGTCAAATGCAATACCCCTTACTTTTTAGCATATGGTTACATCCAAAATAGACCACTCTGCCTGGCCTAATACTAGTCCCAAACCATTGGTCTAGAACCTCAAAGTAACCACCAGTGAGTGGTTGTCTGCTTGGGTTCTCTTGGTGGATCAGCTTTCTTGCTCTAAAAATGATATAACTTCCTTCTAAAACTCTGTTAAGGATGTGGTCTTACCTGCTTCTTTACAGAACTTACCTTTTGGCATTTCCTAGAAAGCCTTTCTTGGGAACAATCCTTGGTAAATTCACATAAGATGTAGTTTCATCTTTGTAGTTGTGTTCTCATTCTGTGTTTTGGGGGTCATGTTCCATTTCCTCTCTGTCTTTTTCTCTCTGAGAAGGTATCGTGACAAATAGTACTCTATAAATATTTATTAGATAAATGCATGGCAAATACAAGGTACACTTATTTGTACCTTATATAAACACACTAACTGTCATGTCATTGTCTTGCCAGGGTTAGTTCTGTGGCATAATTTGGTTAAGACACAGACAAACATTGTGTCACAATATAATAACATCAGATAGCACCATCCCCAAATTATAACACTTCTAGGTAGTGGGGCCTATAACAAATATTTCATAAGAAGCAAGAAATTGTAAAAAATTATCACTTTTCTTCAAGCATAAACACTAAATATTCCAACTCAAACAGCAGGTTTCACAGCATGGTGGGTATACAGCCCATTCTATTTGTCCTTGGGCTTAGTTCATTGATATGGAGGCCTGACTCCAAAATTTTCAGAAGAGGCTGTGTGGATACCTCATGCTCAAGGATGAACATTCTTTTGGGACCTTATTCCTATTCACTCTCAATATAATTTCTTGGTCCTTTTGTTTCTTTTTACTCATACTCCCCAACAAGTTTCTACCTCCCCTTTGCCTGGCCTCTGGCTTGGATTATTAGGCATTTTCTGTTTCCTTATCAGTGGAAGCAAGGGTAAAGAGAAATATGGAAGGAGATGCTCATGGATATTGGAAGAATCTAATAGAAAATCAGTAAATTTGTACTTCAAAGATTAAGCTCCTCTGGCGTATAGTAAATACTTCATTAAAACAAGAGTATCTGTCTCTTCTTCAACATTGAGATACCTTACAGATGTTCCTTTTCTACTACTTTAGACTCAGAAGGAGGTTAGGAGGAAGAAGGTAAATCTGTTACAACTTTGTTTTCCATGCCTATTTTAATTCATTCATGGTTAATTTGAAGCGATGGGCTCAGTCCATTGTTAAGTGAGAGAATGTGTAAACTTATAGCAAAGGAAAGGTTAATTGAGATATCTTGGAAGACTGAGAGAGTTCTTGATCCCAGAATTTATCTTTAACTAGAACTATTGAAACTAAATTCTAAAGTTCCAGGGGAGGATCAAAATAAATCTATCCCTGTCTCTATCTATCTAATCTATCATCTATCTATCTATCTATCTATCTATCTATCATCTATCTATCTATCTCAATCATCTATCATCTATCTATTCAGTTCATTAAATGAGGCAGAGACAAGCCAAGCATTTAGATCCATTATTTAATATTTTATGTAATCAGAATAGTTATTTTTCCTGGCTACAAATTTTGGAGCTACTGATACCTCTTGAGAATGATAGCCTAAGCAATAGCAAAAAGAACAATTTCCCAGAAGTTCTTATATGTTTTATGGTATATAAATATATATATACATATATTATGATATATAAATATGTATTTTTATGATGTAATAATATATATTAGAGTGGTAATATGTATAATACATAATAATTATATATATAATAATATAATATATGATCTTGCCTGAATCAGATGATCTGTTTTGATCTTCCTCTAGGGTAGTGACATTACTAATGTGAGTTTTTCATTTATTTTGGCAAATATTTTATTTTAGTTGATTTATTTCCCAGTTGTTTTGCATTCATTAATGTCCTCCTCATTGGGTAGAGAGGTGTGGGGATGAGAGGGAAGTACAGCAAAAAGGAGAAATTTTGCTTGAATGAATCAAGTTTTCATCTTACTATGAGCAAGCTTAAGTGTATAATTTTTATTTTTTAATTTTTTTTGGGGGGAAGTGCAGATGGAGAGGAAGAAAGAGAATCTTAAGCAGGCTCCATGCTCACCACAGAGCCCAGGGCAGGGCTCAATCTATGACCCTGAGATCATGACGTGAGCTGGAATCAAGAGTCGGTGGCTTAACTGACTGAGCCACCCAGGTGCCCTTTCAGTGTATAATTCTTAAAAAAGGAAGTAAACCAAGGGTTTAAAAACAGTAGTAATTATTTGTGTTTTTGCCTGTTTGTATGTTTTCCTTTAGTTGTTAAATATATATTATAGTTTGCATTATACTTTATGAGCATTTTGAAGTGCACTGAGATATGTTCTGACTAACATTTATGTTATAATAATATAACATTATAAAATATTTCTAATAAGGTAAAGTTTATGGAAAGTCTGTTTAGGATTATTTTATTTAACCAATTGTCTCCATAGATATACACAACTTTGGATATAATTACTTTAAATGCTATAATGTTACAATGAATCAACACAGATACTGTGTATCTTCACTGATACATTGAAGGTACTATACTACAGGTTAGTAAAATTTGTGGACCAGTAATTAACATTGCATAAGAAGTAAGCACAAAATAAGTGGTCAGCATATTAAGAAATGTTTCACTGGTACTTCAAATACAGCATTTCCAGAAGGGGTCTAATTATTTATCCTCAAATTCTCACTTTTGGTACTGAAACATTACCATACGTCTCATATTCTGGCTCACAATATTGTTCTCCTCGAGTACAATCAATGTATTACACATGCTATCTCAAGAGTCATCAACTAATCAACTAGCTTCTTTTTTCTCTTTGCACACTTTCCCCTGACCCTTGTAATCACCAAGTCATATCAATTACTGATTATATCTCCATGATCACATTGAGTTTTTGTCCTTTTCTTCCACTGTGCTAGTTCAAGCTCATAATGTATTGTCATGTCAAAACTACCATAATATATTTCTTCTTCCTATCTCTAGTCCTACTTTTTTCATCCACTAACTACAAACTGGTCAGAGTGAACATCCTAATAGCAGAGAGATGATGGCATCATTCCTCTTGCAGAAAAACCTTAGGAGGTGATCCATTGTATCAGTCAGGGTTCATGACTGTAAGCTCAGAAACCAGTCCTGGTTTTTCAGCAATGAAAATGGAATATAATGACAGGCTTAACGGGAAGCTGGCAAACCAGATTTGAGAAATGTGTGTGGCATAGGTCAGTTGGAAGGCCTTTTCTAGAAATAACTGTATTTTAGCAAGAACAATTGGGCCAGGAAGCTGCTATTGCGGCTGTAGGATGCCATCATCAGCAGGCAAGAGAGGCATCTTTCCTATTGACTTCTGTAGTGTGAGAAGAGGGACTGCACGCCGTGGAGAGGCCCCAAATCAGGAGAAAAGTTAGATGCTGGACAGTCACTCCAATCAAGCCCCCACCTAAGGGGGAAGAAAAGAAAAACCTGAGAAACACTTGTGAAGTTCACAGTCCAGAGGCATAGGCTCCCTAAAAGACTGAGGTCAAATCATAGGACTGTAGAACACTTCCCCTCCCCTCACATCTCAATACCACATTACTAAAGTCCTATCTACAGCAGTTCATTTTACTAATGACAGCATATCCAACTGTCAAAAAAAAAAAAAATTACAAGGTATAATAAAAGGCAAAAAGCACAATTCGAAGAGACAGAGCAAGTATTAGAGCCAGACATGTGAGGGACATAGGAATTATCCGACTGGGTATTTAAAACAACTATGATTAATATCGTGAGGGCTCTAATGGATAAAATAGACAGCCTGCAAGAGCAGATGAGCAATGTAAGTAGAGCAGTGGAACCAGGAGAAAATGCTAGAGATAAAAAACACTGATAGGAAGAATGCCTTTGATGGGCCACCTAGTAGACTGGGCATGGCTGAGGAAATAATCTTGAGCTTGAGGATAAGTGAATAGAAACTTAAAGAGCTAAAAAGCAAAGAGAACAAAGACCAAAAAAAAAAAAAAAAAAAATCCAAGGGCTGTGGGATGACTACAACAAGTTTAGAACATGCATAATGGGAGTACCAGGAGAAGAAAGAGAAAAGAACAGAAGAAATATTTGAAACAATGAATGAGAATTTCCCCCAAATCAATGTCAGACTCCAAACCACAGATCCAAGAAGTTCAGAGAACAGTAACAGGATAAATGCCAACCCCCCGCACCCCAACCACCAAAACACACCACGGCATATTATTTTCAAACTACAAAAAATCAAAGTTAGAGAAAAAAATCCTGAAAAGAAGTCAGAGAAAATGGGTGAGAGATGTATAGATATTTCTTGTTTTTCTGTTTTTGTACCTCCCTCAACCACCCAAGAGCCTGAGACATTTTTCCTAATCGTCCTTCCCATAAATTTTGAACACCACAGATAGACTGCGTATGTTTATTTACTGTATGTATATCTCTGCTTTATATATAAAAAGGGTAAGTGTTCTTGCTCTCCAACCCCGGAATGCCCCCTTTGAGAATGCCTGCACTAGTCAGAAGTAGCGGTACTTTCCTCTGACCTTCCATAACTCTTTACTTCTGTTGTACAGTTATGAAATGTTGTCATGTATGTATATCTTTCCTACCAGATCCATTAGCTTCTTAAATCAATGGTGCTATATCACTCATTTTATATTCCCCTTCCCCAATGGCTGGCACACATGTCACTCAAAGATTGAATTGGTTTAAAGCAGAGATTAAATTCAGCTGACTTGTGTATTTAATAAATGTGGTAGAATTAAAATAGGCAGGAAATATAAGAGATCATATTTAAAGTAAAGATAATAGAATAAGAAACATACAAAGCGAGTTTGTAAATGTTTATTATTGGACTAGAAGTTTATTTGGACGAATAGTGAGACATTAGGCCGAAAGGTGTGTGGATTTGTAGTAAATTAATTTACGATGTGATTTATTAAAAAGAACACACAATTTACAAAATAAAATAAAATAAAATAAAATAAAATAAAATAAAATAAAACACAGTTGTTGCCTATGTGACTATGGACAGAATTTTAATGTTACTGTAGGCAGGAAGGTTGGCATGAGCGACAGGAGGATAGACCTTAGACGTCCTGATGAAAGCCCCAACCAAGGACCTCCCAGGGACCACCCCGTTGCAGCCATGTAGCAGTTGGTTTGTGGTGACAACATCCCTGCAGGAGAAGAGTTAGGTTTGTTGTGCAGAAAGCCACCACTTGTTCTTATTTCACCCATGTCTCTAGCATGGAAATAATGTTCCAGTTTCCTACCCCGTGTAGGCATTTGGAAGACATCTTGGGAAAGGACATGTGTAGTTGGATAATTATTATATAATCCAGGTCTGTCACTCCAATGTTGGGACCCTAGGACCCACTCAAAAGAAAAAAATTGATATAAGCCCACATCCTGGAGTTTTTGGGGCCATTGTCACTCTTGATTGGTCTGCTCCCTCCTCCCTTGGAGGGTACTTTAATAAAACTTAGCTTTACCTTTATTTTGCTGTCCCAAATTCTTTACTCTGGCAGAGAAAAAACCAAGGCTTCTTTCCTTTTCCATCTCACTCTCCATCACATTACTTGGATTAAAGAGACCGTGTATGGAACCTAGTTAGTAGCATACATTGGGCTTAGTAGAAAAACAGAAAGCAACTGCAATCCCATTCCCTTCTTGTTTCCTTCTACGCGAAAGTCATTCATGGCCCAACGCTTTTCCAGATAATTTCAGGTGACAATGGATTTTCTCCTTTTCCTAGTATTCAAAATCTAGCCCAATATCATTAAAACTCCAAACTTCACCAATGAATTCTTTTTCTCAACCAGCTGGGATTCCCCTCAGGCTGGGAAACTTGCTGTGGGGTAAAGGTCATGCATTCTCCTCCTTTAGACTTTTCATGGGTCAGGGAAACCAGACCCTTTGTCTGTCAAAGTCCAGGTGATATACACCATGCTCTCCAGTGATCGCCAGGAAGCCATCCTTACTTAGCTTGAGAGGAGAGGAAGCCCTTCCTGCCCCTACCCCATAGAAGGGGGCAGAGCACACTGACCAGTCTCTCCAGGGAAACCCTCACCACCATTGTCCTCAAGTCGCTGTCACTCTTGCCTCCCACATAGAAGCTGGAGGTAGGTGATGGAGTAATGTTGGCAGAAACAAGAATTAAACAGGTCTCACATAGATGATATAGGAATCACTTTAAAACTGGAAGTGTAATGACATCTAGTATATTTTTTCTGGCCTTAGAAATATTGGCTGAAAACTCTGAGATTATAGGAAATGTCTCTGGTTACATTTTAAAGCATGAGTACTGTATCTGGCACACAGTTATACTCAGGAGATATCAATTAGTCTTTTCAAATTCTCACTATTCTCTCCTTTTTCTTAAAAATCCTTCTCTGAACTTTTTTTTCCAAGCCACAATTTCAATTCTACAAATGTCTTCTCTTATAAATACATCATATTGCATATTTCTGTACATTTTTATCAATTCATTTCCATCTTATGGAAAAGAAAAGAGATTGGGTTTTTAAGTAAACATCAATAGGTAATATTATGTATAAACATGGAGTATGTGGAAAGTTAAAAATTATATCTTGTGTGTTTAGAAATAATGGAGAACAACAAAAATATGCTAAATATTTCCAGAGATTTCTATTTGTCCCTCACTTTCCTCAGCCATAATGAGAGTTTAGAACTGGATAATGTTATTAATTTATAACTGAAAATAAAAGACGTCACAGGGGGTAGAAGTACATTCCACTTCCTCAGTGCTCTGCCTGACCCACTTAGGGGTGTTTTATGAAAGATCCTCCACCATACTAACATGGAGTATTGAAGTCTTCTTTCTTCCTTAGAATATTCCAATAGATTTTAATAATTTCATGGATTTGTAGATTCCCATGGATTTAATGATTTTAATATCAAATCTTCTTGAACCTATTTATAGTTCTGGAGTCTACCATTTACAGGATAGTGTTACTATTATACAGAGAAATATTTGCCATTTTTTGAATGAAGTCACCGCTTTAAGTTTCAAGGAGTGCCATCCAAAAACCCTAAATCACCCACCAACAAGAGCTAAGGTGGCCTGAAGGAATTTCGGAAGCTGATAAGCTGGCGTGTCTGAGCAGTGGTCAGTCAGAGATCAGATCAAGAGAGCATCCATACCCGTGAGCAAAGGAGTAAAGAGTGTGTGAAGTCCAGTTAAATAATGTGAAACTACTGGCAGGCAGCGAAAATAATTGAAGAGAGCCTCTTCGGAAGGGTGAAAAGGAAAGGTAATTGGGGATGGGAGTGAAGCAAGGAAGAATCTCGACACAGAGCCGGCACACTGTCTTGGCCTCCATCGTCTTTATATTCCTCCACTTGGTGGAGATTCAGTCCTGACTGAACCTGGCTTGGAAATACACCTGGTAACTACAAACAGCTGCTTGGCTGCCTGAGTAGCAGACCCTTAATCTGCGTTTGCCCGGGTAGACGGCAGAAATATTTCTCCAGCAGAGGCAGTTCCTTGACGCTAATATCAGTGAACATGCTCTCCGTGCCTTTCACGATTTTGTAAACTTTGATCACGGTTGCTTCATCTTTCATGTTTGCAGGCTGCATGAGTCTTTAGTCCTTCCACATGTGGCAGGCCCTCTTTCCCCTCAGTAATTTCAGTTTATAGTTCTCCAGATATTCTTCAACTCCGTTATTTCTTGAGGTGGATCAAGGAGATTTTCCAGGTGTGGATTCTCCATTGTTTTGTACAAGGACAAGGCAATAACTTCTATTTTATTCCTCAATGCTTTCTTAAAAAAAAAAAAAAAATCCCAACATGCTTTGGGCTCCAAGTGCTCTTTGGACAGTTGTACTCATGGAATAATACAGCACTTTTTCGATATGGGGTCTTATTAAAATACAGATGCTAATTAAGTAGGTCTGAGGCGGGGTCTGAAATTCTACCTTTCTAGGAAGTCCCTAGGTGATATTGCTGGTGTGTAGACCACATTCTGAGTAGTGGTGGGTTAGTACAATAACTATCAGAGCTTTTCTTTGTGGCAGAAGAAAAAAAATGAGAAGAACGTGCATTATTCCCCCCATTCCACCTCCCACCGCCCCAAATTGTGATTTTCTTTTTTTCTAAATTTACATGTACTTACTGATTTCCCTGTGAACACAAATACACAGCCTCTCACTGCAATTTATGTGAATTTAACATTACAAAATTTGCAAGTGTTGAACGGTTGCCAAATCATTTCAATTTAGTTATATGCTTCTTGCGACATCATGCAACTTGTCCTCAAGGAATGGATACACATAGAACAGAACAGGTTGGCAAAGAACTGGAATGATGCCCAATAAGAAGAGACACAAGCAAAAAACAAGGCTCCTGACACCACAAGTTCATCCAAAATGACATGGTAATGATCAAGGAATTTGACTATCTCTAGTCATAACTCCAGCAAAAGTTGGTGTCAGGGGCCAAAAATCTGTGCTACCCCATTATATGGATAAAGAGATGCAGAATTTGGTTTATAGCTAAAAATCCAGTCTGGGGGGGAAAGTGGGAGTGACTTAGGTATAAGAGTTAATACTATATTAGAAATTCAAAACTGTGGGTTAAGGTAAATAAACACAACTTAAGTTTTCTTCTGCCAGGAGGAGGAGGGAGGAACCCACTTAAATCTAGCTCTAGTTGGAAGATAATACCATCTTATGAAATTGTTTTAATAAGCTGCACACTTCCTTCCTTACATCAGTTTAGGAGATTGCAGGAAAAATCAGGTATGCCCCGCTTTTATAGATAATTTTTAAAATTGCCCAATGGGGACCGTAGGTCCAAAATAAATGGGGGGATGCCATAATGTCTCATTTAAATAAGATCATTTATCTGGGTAGTACATCCTTTCATTAACCAATTCTTTGTGTATCTTTTCGTGGCAAATATTGACACTTTGTAATTTTTTAAAAGACTTTTAGAAAATCTAAATAGTATTCACTTATAATTCTACTCTATATGATTATTTAACCCCTGTTTTTAGGATTTCTTTCATGTAGGGTGAGCTCCACTATTTTAACACTCCTGCCCCTCTCCATCTCCTCATCCGCCTAATTGTTAAGTATTGGAACAAACTGGGCATGAGACACTTAGCCTCTTCTCTCTTTTGTGGGGTCTGCTTGCCTACAGAAGTCTGATGCTCTTGGTTAAGGGATCACCCTAAAAGCAAAGGCTCTGCCCCACGGAAAGGCTTGTGGTGGTCCAGGGCTGTGAGTGAGTGGGAGGTTATGTCTTTCTGATGTTCTGGGATCAATAGTAGGACGTCTATCATTGCCAGTTGTCCAAGCCACATTCTACAATTCCAAGTTTAGTAGCAATAAAGGTAACATTTTGATTCCCACCTTTGTAATCTTTTTGTCTTCTCAGTTGTTTCATACTTTGGCAGAGCAGAGAAGTAATATGAACTTGGCTGACCTTTGAGCTCAAACCTCAATCATCATCATCATTCCTTCAGAAGACCCCAGATTTCTGTAGGCAAGCAGACCCCACAAAAGAGAGAAGAGCTAGTTCTAACAGGAAATGGGTTGTTTCCTCTTCACGATTCATATATTTGGATTCTAATATCTATAAATAACCATCCCAAACGCAAGACATTCAGAATTCAGCTTGAAAAACAATTGAATTCAAGCTACACCTTCCATGTTACTACAACGGAGTAGTTTGCAACTCAATCACTCTGAGGCTCAGTTATGTCCTCTATAAAATGGGGATCATATGTCTGCTTGTCTACCTTAAAGTGTGACTATAAGGTTAAAGTTAAATGCATATGAAAATGTGTTGACAAGCATAGAGCACAGCAAAAATGTGTGTCATTATGTAAGAATTCTTTATATGTGTAAATAGGCAAACACACATTGAAAATATATATGACATTGCTTTCGATTATATTCACATTGCTTCTCTTTATAGAAAGCTGAAATTTAAACTGTTTCTTTTTTTTCTACATATACCATTAACTCTTATTTATTGGGTCATATTCTTATTTCATACCGTAAGATATGCTTTCTTCTAGGGCGCCTGGGTGGCTCAGTTGGTTAAGCGACTGCCTTCGGCTCAGGTCATGATCCTGGAGTCCCGGGATCGAGTCCCACATCGGGCTCCCTGCTCGGCAGGGAGTCTGCTTCTCCCTCTGACCCTCCCCCCTCTCCTGCTCTCTCTATCTCATTCTCTCTCAAATGAATAAATAAAATCTTTAAAAAAAAAAAAAAAGATACGCTTTCTTCTAGAGTTGCTTTTTGCTATGTACATTAAAAATGGATCATTTTTATATCTAAGCACTATGATTGGCTGAATGTATTTCTTTGTCACATAAAGATGTTTAAAGGTGAATTATGTTTATAGCACTTATGTAGTTTTTTTAATGATGTAAATATTACCTTGTCTTATTGTTGCACGTTTTTAGATTTATTATTTTTAGTTATATGAGGTGTCAAATAACATTTGCTAGCCTTATTTCAGTACAGACACTTTTAAAATGTCAACCAAACAGATGTTCTACTATAAACATGAATAAAAATGAGGGCATAGTGAGGCTAAATATAGGATATTTTGCTATGTTAATATTAAAATTACTTAAGATACAGGAGTGATGAAATTATATATAATTAATGAAAATGATAAGAAAAAACACCCAAGTTTATAATTCTTTAAAACAATGTTTGGGGGCGCCTGGGTGGCTCAGTCGTTAAATAAAATCTTTAAAAAAAAAACAAAAAAAAAAACAATGTTTGTACTTTGAGGTTAAGAAGTAATTTAACAATTTTTAATAGCAAGATTATGGTAATAAAATTAGATAGATATGATTTCTAGTGTTATTGTCTAATTCTGATCATTTCTGATTTTGGAATCTGATACTGATTTTATTTTTTCATTCTCATTTTATGGTCTGATTTCTGTTTTGATTATTTCTGATTCTGATTCTAATAGTGCTAAATCTCAATGCCATCTCAAGTTCAATATCTAAGTGGACATTATATAATGATGTTATGTACATATTACTTAGCCCATCAAAAAGGTGGGAAGGAGAACCCATATGCTATCAGAAAAAAGAAAACATAATTGTAACTTTTTTTCAGTTTTGTATGTATCGTAGCACCTAAATAACTTAATTAAAAAAAAAACAAAAACCTGTGTAACTAGCTTATAAAGAAAACCAAATATGTTCGGTTAAATTTAAAAAATCACATAAAACAGTTAAGTTGTTCCTTTAAAACTTTAACTGTTTCTCTGACTGAATTAGAAACTCTTATAAAGTGTGTTTGCATAGATATGAGTCTTACTCTGTGTGAATCTACGTGAAGATGTGCATATAACACTGGCCTTTTCTAAATGATTACAATAGTGATAATATAATAATGTCATATAGTTCTAATTTTTTATTTTACTCTAGCTGTTTCTATTTCTTAAATGCCTATTGTGTATTAGCGATTTGTGTAGGTACCTTATATGTGTTATCCTATTTAATATATTCATTTTTTTTTTTAAGATTTTATTTATTTATTTGACAGAGATAGAGACAGCTAGAGAGGGAACACAAGCAGGGGGAGTGGGAGAGGGAGAAGGAGGCTTCCCGCCAAGCAGGAAGCCCGATGCGGGGCTCGATCCCAGGACCCTGGGATCATGACCTGAGCCGAAGGCAGACGCTTAACGACTGAGCCACCCAGGCGCCCCCTAATATATTCATTTTTAATTGAAACTAAATTGATAACATCATTTTATCTTAAAATACATTTTTCCTAATTCAAGATAGGAAATGCATGAAAAGAATTCTTGAATTTTGAGACTAATCTGTAAAGAAAACTCACAAGTATAAAAGCAAACAATTCCAAGATTATTAATAGCATGCATTCTTGTGAATATTCATAATGAGCTAAAAATAGCCCTTGTGTGCATGGAGGGACTTTGTTCTAAAGTTAAAAGAAATATATACACATGGAAAAAAAAAATTTTTTTCTGGAGAATGCCCTGTACTTTCAGCCTATTTAAAAAAGAAAAATGTTGTAGACACTTTATATGTATAAGTCTTTCCTGTTGGTGGTTATTCAAAGAAGCTGTTAGGTGATTTCTTTCAAATAAATACTAATTCCCTAATCTGTTCTGTAGGTCTAAATTGTTGTAAACTAGATTTCCTTAAAAATAAGGAATACCTGATAGTCTGTCCTTAATTGTTCTCAGTTCATACACAAATTAAAATTCACTTTCAAAGTATTTCATTTATTAAAATTTGAAGCAATTTTGAACGAAGGAAAAAAAAACCTTTGACTTTATAATTTGTAATTCTAGACATTTAAAAAATAAATCCCTAAGTAAAATAAAATATTTTTCTTTTTTTCCTTCCTTAGTCAACAGGGATTTAAACAGATATTAAAATAATAATAAAATAAGGTGAAAATAATAAAGATTAACATAACCCCCATAGTCATCCCATAAATTAGGTATTATTATTTTCCTTCCTTTATACATTTGCAATCTGAGCTTCAGAGAAGTTAACTTGCCAAAGGCTGCTGACCTAAGGGAATTTGGTGAGGTTAGAGTTAAAAGAATATCTTAATTCTCATTCAAACAGGTGAAAATATATCATGTTAGACAGGATGTCTTTACTAACTTCTTACTAACCTATACATTTTCCACTTTGTGGTCAGAAAAAAAAAATTTGCTAGAAAATGTTATAACTTTTTTGACAAATTTCCATTGAAATGTTATTTATTGTTTAGAGAGGTTACCAATCACAAACACTAAAGTTTTTTAAAGTTTTAAAGCTAGGTTATTAGTTTTTTATTGTCGCTATAACAAATATTAACACAAAGTTAGTGGCTTAAAACAAGACATATTTATTCTCTTATGGTTCTGAAGGTCATATGTCCAAAATGGTCCCTACAAGTCCACAGGTGGAGAGGATTTTTGCCTCAAGGTGAATTATTTCTACAACCTCCCCCCCATCCTTAATTTAGATGATGAGGTTTGGGAATTTTCAGCTGATAAGGCTTATATGAAAGTCGGAACTTGAATTGATGTAATGGGTTGAGAAACTTAAAGACCTTGGATGAGGTGAATGTATTTTGCATGTGAGGCGAACATGAGTCTTTGGAAGTCAGAGGGTGGCTACTGCTGAGCTGACTGAAGGGATCCATGAGTCACACACCTACTATCTTCAAAGCCCCTTTGTGTCACTGAACAATTTACTTTTTGATCCTTCAGAGGCAATAGCGGAAGGTTATCAACCACAAAATTGACTTTCTCTCCAGAGCATGCTTCCTGACAGTGACTCGATTCAGCATTTTTGGGGAATCAAGATAGGCTAAGAATTCTCGCAGTCATTAATACTGGGCCTTTTTTGCTTAATAGTCATTACCTCGATCTATCTCTATCCACTTGAATTTCACCATAATTAGCAAGAATAAACAAGGCTGCACCTCCAACACATTCCTTGGAAATTTCCTCAGCTAAATTTCCAAGTTCATCACTTATAAGTTCTGTTTTCCACGTATCAATAGAATACAGTTCTGCAAAGTTTTCTGTCACTGTATGATAAAGATACCTTTTCCTCCAGTTCTCCAAAGATACATGTTCTTCCTTTTTTCCTTACAAGATCTCACAAGGAGCACCTTTACCCTCCATATTTCTATCAGCAGTCTGTTTACGACATTTTAGGTATTCTTTAAGATAGGCTTTATTGTGCCCCTCACTTCCTTCTGAGTTCTCTCTAGCAGAGTCATTAATATCTGTATTGCTATAACAGTCTCTTTAAGTCAATTTACATTTGTTAAAATTTCATTTTGAAATGCTTTTCTTAAAGATTTTATTTATTTAAAAGAGAGAGAGAGAGCACAAGTGGAGGGGAGGGGCAGAGGGAGAGGGAGAAGCAGACTTCCACTGAGCAGGGAGCCTGTCACTGGGCTTGATCCCAGGACCCTGGGAAACATGACCTGAGCCAAAGGCAGATGCTTAACCAACTGGGCCACCCAACGCCCCCATTTTGAAATACTTCAAAAATTATTTGTTTAATCAACACTATTTCTTGATAGCCTAGTAAGTGCAAGGCACTGTTCAAGAAATAAGGGGCAGGGGCACCTGGGTGGCTGTCGGTTAAGTGTCTGATTTTGATTTTGGCTGAGTCATGATCTCAGGGTCATGGGATCGAGCCCTGTGTCGGCTCCGCACTGGACATGGAGCCTGCTTAAGATTCTCTCTCTCTCCCTCTGCCCCTCCCCCCCTCGGAAAAAAAAAAATAGGGGACATAACAACCATCAATACAGAGAGTTCTTAAGCTCCTTTAGAACAAAATTAGAGGAGGCAAACAATTATATAATTTACAAGAAAATATCAAGTAGTTATAATGCTAGCTTGATTTGAATTGAACATTTTTCTATTGAATTTATGTTTTTTCTATCATGCTTCTTATAATTTTTCCAGCCTTTCCCCATTACCCAATTCTCAAACCACTTTCACACTTTTGGGTATTTTTATAGCAGCACCCCCCTCCCTGCTGTCAAAATCTATATTCATGTCCTATGGCTGTTCTAATAAATTACCACTAAATTAGTAGTTTAAAGTAACACACATTTATTTTATGACAATTCTGAAGGTCAGAAGTCCAAAATGAGTCTTTCTTAGCTAAAATCAAGGAGTCGGCAGGGATGGTTCCTTCCAGAAACTCTAGGAAAGAATCTGTTCTGTAAATCTTCCCACTTGTAGAGGCTGCTGAAGCCCCCTAGCCCCCATTTCAACTTCTCCCCATCACATCACCTCCTATATCAGGTGGATCTCTGCCTCCCACTTATAAAGACACTTGTGATTGCATTGGCCATCCTGATAATCCAGGATAATCTCCTTGTCTCAAGATTCCTTACTTAATCATATCTACAAAATCTCTTTTACTATATAAGGTAACATATTTGCAGTTTTCAGGGATTCAAATGTCGCCAACTTTGGGGGCCATTATTAAGTCTACCATAGCTTGATATTATCCCTCATTGTGTTTTTTTTATCTTCTAGTTCTAGTCGACTATGAAATGTAATTATGTTTTAATGGTTTGGAAATGTGGTATCATAAGTTTGTTACTGGCTATTTTAAGTAAGTTAAGTAAATAGTAATTAGTAAGTAGTAATTAATAGTTGAGCCATATTTTATCTAGCTAGTTCTATCTTTGTTGAATGCCAGCAGAAGATTTGGAAGAGCTTTTGCACTGTAGGTTAGAATTTATTATATGTAAAAGAGTTTGATCCTATATGCTTGAAAGAGTTCCGAGATACAATACAGACTCATTGTTTCTCTCAATAGCTTTGCTAGAATCAGGTGTAGACAATTAATCATGTGATTACCTATCATACATATCATACATCCTGTGTGCTATTCTACTAGTGAGCACCTCTATCTAGAAGGGAGTGGAAAAGGGACAGTGGCTCATTCACGTACTTTTTGTAATAGGATTGCCATGAGAGTAACTGTAAAGGCTGATGCTTATTATTCCCCAGGAAATTAGAAACCACATAGAGAGAGTAATGGACTAAATCAGGAAGCCAACAAAGGCCTATTACAAATTAAGATCAGTTTGTCATTGTTTAAGATAATCCTGGTTTACTTTCTACGCCTAATTTAGATCCATGTTGTAGAGCCAGCAACCATCCAGATGGTGGTAGTTCTTTGGGACTTGACATTATTTTAAAAGGTCACCACAGGCAAATTATAACTGGCACCTCATTCTTATCAGAGACCAAACATCTGTGAACCTACTCCAATTTTGAATCATTGCTGTAGTATTTTCCTATGGTAGCTCATTGCCGACTTTCTTTCTGAACTATGTGAACTAATATTTTTCCTATTAAAAATTGTCAGACATATTTATACACAGGCCCATAATGTTCCTAAAATTTTGTCACTTAAATTTGAGTCAAAAGATACTAGCTTTTTTTCATTTAGAAGCATGCCATAGATTCACTTACAGTAACATCAAATGTTTAAGAAATTTCCCCTGTGTAAGCTGTATTTCCTTTCCCGAAGTGTCGCTACATCCAGCAAACTTACAGCATTTACTCTGGTGCCTCAAAAGCATTGTGTAAACAAACAAACAAACAGTGTGTTTGTGTGTGTGTGTGTGTGTGTGTATATATATATATATATGCCATATTATATATATATATGCTATATTATATATGTTATATTATATATATATAATGTTTAAATTATATTTCAGAAGTTCCTTTCTCCTTTCAATGTTAGAGAGTAAAAATGTATGAAATTATGAGTCAACTGTACACTCTCTCAGATGTACTCTCATCCACAGATATGCAGATCCCTAGGTTTTCTGTTATATGTAGGCTTATACTACATGTATATGTCACGGGAAAAGGCAGGCTGGGGAATGGAAATGTATCTTTTATTTCACCACCCTGAAATTTTACCACCACTTTGCCACATCTGTAAGAATTGATGCTCATACTGAGGATCCAGAGGACCTTAATTATGAGTGAAAGCTTAAATTTTGCTCAGTATAGTTTTTGAATTTAGTGAATTTTATTGTTTTTTGCCTCCTTCCATACCCCTACCTGCATAATATTTAAAAAACCTGTTTAGTATGAAGTTCTTGTTCTGAACCCTAGCCCTACACCTAAGGTCTGGCTTCTTTGCTTGGTTTGTGCTAGTAAACTCTCTCTCCACTTCTGAACGGATGCTGTGACTTTAGCCCCTAGCCTTGTAAACATATTATTTGATATAGACAACTCATCCACTTGACTTTTGAGTATAAGCCAGGTAGTAAATATAATTCTCTATACTTTGGAATGATTACTGTCATTGTAGTTTGTTTACTAAAGGCAATCCAATGACTATCTATAGCAAAGAAAGCAGCTTTAGAAATCACCTAGGTGTGTTGTAAAAAAAAAAATATGGATATCTGGAGTGGGGCCTGGGATACATTTTTATCTATAGAGTCTGAAGTGTAGCATTACTTGACAGCCATGAACTACTCCTAGAATATAACCTCCGTAAAGGTACACATACATATAACCTCTTGGTGGAATTCAACAACCATCCACTTCCCCATTTATAACTCCAGCTTCAAGGGCATAAATAGGCTACAGTGATAGGTTACAGAGTTTCCAGACTAAGAAATTAGGGGGCCTTCCATATCAAGTGATCATTTTTCTGTTTGGAAGACTTCTTTGGTTACTCTTCTCTCTTGGAACTCTTGGAAATGTGGATGGATCATCTCCCAGTTTGGAGGTGATCTTCAAACCACAATGAACTCAGATGTTTGGAAGAAAGACCTACCAGCATTATCATAGATCCAGATGGAAGGAGGCAGGAAGTAGATTGGTTAGGTTAGGTCTTCTTTGAATTTTGTGGAAAAATGCTATTTTCTTCTTTTTTTTCTGTGACGGACTTTATTACTCATTAAAATGGTAACATTTTGAGGATCAAAATGATTTTGGGGACCGGGGATTTTGGTCTCTTTCTGGGCTCCAATCTAAGCTCACAAATAATGTCAGAGTAGGAAAGCACCAAGAAATTTCAGGCCAAAACCTGGTCAATAACCCTGTTTTTTCTAAAGTGTCTTTCACATAATGATACCCATTGGGAACTACCTGCATCTTTACAGTTGCATGATGATTTTAAGAATCTGAGATTTAACCATCTTTGTCTTTCTTAGACATTCAGCTAATGCTCAATATACTGTCTTATATTTATGCCCATTCTTTAATAAATACTTTTTGAATGAATAAAAGAACAATTTTCTTTATTGACTCCTTATGTGTAATGTTCTTGAACTCTTTAAAAAAATGACTTAATTCACTGAAAAAGTGAAATCATAATTTCCTCCCTAATTGAGCTCATCCTCTCTGTAATTTGCAGATAGGTAAGTTTCTATGTATGGATTAGGATAGTCATGTATATAATCAATCTCTTTTAGTGTTTGGCATCTGCCCAAGTGGAATTTCAAATCTAGTATTAAAAAAATGGATAGCTACATGGCTACATATATAATCAAACCTCCGTAGCCTGGCCATAGCATTAATAAAAAAGATATCTGAAATATTCTGACAGAGTTCAGATTCCTGATTAAAAACAGACATACTTTGTGTTTATACATTAGTAATTCTGTTATTCACAGGATAAAAATGATGACTCACCATTATGGTTAATTGGTAAACAGAGGAGAAGGAATATTATGCACTTCTTTTGTTTTCTTTTTGAAGAAGGTAATTTTCTTCTCCAACTTGAGGTGGTTGAGAGCAGTGTAACAGATGTGGCCAATTTCATTTTTTGGAGTGGAAAGGGACAAAGCAAAATATTTGGATGTATAATATCCTCATTCTGTGTAGATCATGGCCAGAATTTAAAATAAAATACAGTTGACCCTTGAACAACACCGGTTTGAATTGTGTGGGTCTGCCTATACAGCTTTTTTTTTCAATATAATACAGTAGCATAAGTGTATTTTCTCTCCTTTATGATTTTATTAATAACATTTTCTTTCCTCTAGCTTACTTTATCATAAAAATATACATACAAAATATCTGTTGACTATTTATGTTATTGGTAAGGCTTCTGGTCAACACTTGTCTATTAGTAGTTAAGTCTTTGGGAGGTCAAAAGTTATATGCAGGTTTTTGACTACACAGGGGTCAGCCTCCCTAAACCCCCTGTTGTTCAAGGATCAACTGTATATTTAAAAAAATCTTCAAAACAAGAATTTGAATATTTAGGATCCTGGTCTCATCAGTAATCAAAGTTTCACAATGTGTGTTTTCTGGCATTGTTGTTTTTAAAGGTATCAACAGGTATTATTTAAGACAAAAGCTCTGTTGGCAAATATATTTGGGAAAAACTGGTTTAAATAAGTCAGACAAATTTCCTTATGGCAGTACTTCTCAGAAACTTAAAAATGTCAATCTAGGCTGTTATATATATATATAAACACACATGTATAAATAATATAGACACACACATATGTAATAAATATATTATATAGAGAGACCAGTTTCAAATGCATCTATTTTTCTTTCTTTTTAAAGCATCTTATGGAGTAGGGTCCTATAGGCCATTCTTAAGAAAACTGACATAAATTCTTCCCCAGTTCGCCCACTAAGTCCTTAAGATGCCCATGGTGTACTGATATTCACTAATAAATAGACTAAATGGTATTTGACTAGTTTGAAAACGTTAAACAATCTCAGATAAATGAATCATGTACTGGTTTCTATCTAAATTCTGGTTAATTTCATCTAACCTGTGGAAGAAAGTCATTGTTAAAATGTGCTTTAATTTTAACCTACAAATCTTTGTCTGTAAGGAGGAGGAAAAAAGGAGCTTTATTTTTACCCTGAAATTATACCAGGCTGTAACTCTGGTTAGTAAAATATTTAGATCCCTGATGAAAGAAATCATTGTAATAACAATATTTGTCATCATTATTTTTATTTCTCCAGAAAGAGAATTGGCTTTTGGGTATTCTTCGACTAATTCCATCTGCCACCACAAAATTTGGACTTTGAAGCAAATGCATTAGGTATTTCCTGAATCACATCCCCAGATAATGAAAAGCTTCATTAACTATAGAAAGCTCTCTATACCCTCTGCCTCCCACTGGTTTAATATATAAAAGCTTGCACTAGATACAGAAAGTATATTTCCATTATCAAATCCATAAAGTTGCATAGCATGTTGTGTGAGAGACTTGAGGTCACTCTACCCATTAGCCACAAGGGTTAGTATTTGGATTTGACTCCCTTCTTTGCCTGATTTCAATTAAAAAGGAACAACAGCAACAATAGCAATGACACAAAACATTTCAAATCCAGTTTTCAAGTAATGATAGCTTGCATTTCTGCAAGAAAGCAAAGACGTTCCGACTGAAAACTATGCTAACATCTGCTCTGGCGAACTTTCAAATCCATGCAAGGCAGACAAAAACACCTATCTGAAAGGGTATAAGCTGAAAAATGAACTAGAAACTTGGGTAAATCTGCTATGGAAAATTATTGGATTGCATAACAATCATAATCTATAAATAGGATTTAAGTGAGAAAGTCAGGCCAGGCAAAATGTTTTTCTGACCGTCTGCAGGTCTAATCTTCAGTTCTAAACTCTGGGAATTAAAAGGCCAAGGAAAGACTTAGTAGATGCCTAAAGAACTATCTTGCCTGACAATGTTGAGTATTTCCTGTATCCTTTAATGGTAACTTTAAAATTGCTATTTATAAACTTTCTAATAACCTAGAAAACAGTTAAAATCTATTGTAGGAATTCGAATTACCTGAATAAAATGAGCATTTATCATGACCTATGTAAAAACTAAACTTTGCTAGATTGTGTAAGAGTATATATGTCAAATTGTGTGAAATGGACAATATTTTACTGTTTAAACTCACAACAGTTAGTTTTATACTGTTTAAAATAATAAAATGGAAACTAAATGTTATAGTGGATAACAACTGCAAAGTGAAATTTCATATTTTCTTTTTAGCTCTTTTTTCTACTCTTCTTTTTTGTGTCTTATTTCATGTAACTCAAAAAGCCAATTTACATTATCAGCACTCAACCTAGAAATTAGCTTATTGATAAAGTCAGCAGATAGTCTAGCTGTCTCTTAATAATGGAACAAAGACTGCTTTGTTTCTATTTTTCTTTTTTTAAGATTTTATCTTTAAGTAATCTCTACACCCAACATGGGGCTTGAACTTACAACCCTGAGATCAAGAGTCACATGCTCTACTGACTGAGCCAGCCAGGTGCTCCAAGACTGCTTTCTTAAGACAACAAAAGCATAACCTTATTGGACATATTTTGGTAAATTTTACTACATTAAATTAAAGTCATCTGTTAATCAAGATAACCATAAACAAAGTTAAAAGACATGCGATAGACCTAAAGCAAATTTTTGTAACTCATATAATAGAGTCTATAACAAGGGATTATTAAACAAAATGTACAAAGAACTACAAATTAATAAGCAAACCCAGCAAACTGATAGAAAAATGGGCAAGGGATAAGAACAGATAACCACAAAAGAATAAATACTAATGTCTAATTGTATAGTTGCTATAATAAATTACTATAAAGTCAGTGGCTTAAATAACATAAATTTATTATCTCATAGTTCTTGAGGTCAGAAGTCTGACACAGTTCCCCAAAGCATTAAAATCAAGTCATCAGCAGGCTTTATTTCTTTCTGGAGGCTCTTTGGGAGAGCCTGTTTCCCATACCTTTGGGTTTCTGGCAGAATTCTGTTTCTTGAGGTCACAGTACCAAGGTCCTCACTTTCCTGCAAGCTGTAAACTGAATCATTCCCAGTTTCTAGAGGATGCCACATTCCTTGAAAACTGGTTCCCTTCCCCCATTTTTAAAGCCAGCAATGGCAGGTGGAGTCCTCAGATCAGTTTTCTTTGACTCTTCTTCGATCTTTTATGCTTTTAGGAGCTCATGGGATTGGACTGGGAGAATTCAGATAATCCAGGATGATCCTCCCATATCAAAATCTTTAAAAAGTTTCTCTTTCCATATAAGGTAACATATTCATAGGTTCTGGAGATTGGGGTATGGATATGAGGGGGACATTATTCAGCCTACCACAGCTAATAAACATATATTAGTTTAAATTCATTTGTAATCAGAAAATGTAGATTAAAACAATGAGATGATTGAATTGAATCCATTGAAAATGGCAAAGATTAAAAATTGATTTTTTTTATTCCTTGAATTGGCAAAAATTAAAAACATGACAATATCAAATGTTCACTAGGATGTGGGAAAACAATATATTTATATACCACTGGTATGCACTGGTATAGGTAATAAACAACTGGCAGGCAACCATGCTCATATATAAAAATAAAATCCATATTTTGTTTATGGATTTGTTCTATATATGCTTATATTCATATAAATATTTCTTTAAATCCAAAAATCCATCAAAATCATCACAATGATTTCCTCAAGAAGAGAGAGCATAAAGGGAAGGTGACTTTGGGTAGTAACAAAAGTAAGCTTTATTTTATCTGTAATTTACACATCTTTTAAAAAAATCCAGAAGTATAAAATAATAACAGGTCTTTATTGTGGAGTGAGATACAGGGTTTGTTTTTATCTATCATCTATCTATCTATCTGTCTATCTATCTATCTATCTATCTATCTATCTATCTATCTATCTATCATCTATCTATTTACCTATCATCATCTATCGTCTATGATCTATCTATGCATTTGAATTTTTTTTACTTGTAAAATAAGTATATCTGAAGACAAGAAATAGGAAATCTCTTCAGACTATACACATAAACTCACCAAAATATATTATAGTAGTCGTTTAAACCAGGGGTCAGCAAAGTTGAACTTTTGGGCCAAGTCTTGCTTGATGCCTGCTTACATAAATAATGTATATTATATTGGAAAACAGCCATTGTTAGCATATTATCTATGGCTTCTTTCCAGATACAATGGCAGAGCTGGGCCATTGCAATAGAGACCATATTACCCACAAGGCCTAAAATATATACTATCTGGCCCTTTTTTATCCTTTTTGCTTAGAAGGAACACCTTATTAGAATTGGCTAGGGATTTGTAGGACTAGAGCCCATTGCCTGAACATGGGTAGTTGGATTGCAGAATTATTTAGCATCAAGTAAATTAAGTCACACCTTGAAAGCAAAGATAATCACGATGTTTGGTTAAGAATAAGTGCCAATGGAATAATAATAATAATTTTAAAAAGAATAAGTGCCAATGAAATTATTAAATGTATAAATCATATCTTTGTACTCAGTCACAGACTATTGTACTTAAAGGCATGTACTGAAAGGTAGTTTTGTTTGGTTCCTGACTGGGGATAGCTCTTCAATCAAATAATCATAATCAATCAAATAATCATAATCAAATCAAGTAATTATGCTTCAGTGTGTTTATATAGAGCTCTCTACTTAAGTCTTTCACAAATAGTTCTCATTTAAATTTTTTAGCCTATAACTCAATGATGGGACTAATATTCTCATTTTTTGGCAGTAGAAACAGGCTCTAAGAAATTAGGTGAAAGTATTTGTATAGTACATGACATGAGGACTAGAGCTTTCACTACTTGTTACCCAGTGTGCATTTTTTTCTATATAATGTTTTCTTCTCTCTCGAATGAGGATAAGGAAACTGAATATTTGATGGGTATAAACTGCTGCTTTTTTAAAAACAAAGAACACTATATAAGGATATGGCTTTGTTCTAGGAAATAGAAAACTTGGAAATCATGTATATACCCCTTGTAAACCAAATGTTCCTAGCCCTCCCTAACCAATAGGTGCAATTGAGGTCACCTTTGGTCCTTACTGCAGTCTTAGGAGCTTCCAGCTCTTAGTTGTTCACACAGAAGTTCTTATCTTTGTTACAATTCCCTACTAATATTGCTGGTATTATTCATGTTGATCATAAACCAGTGTAAGCTTCTACTCACCATGGTGTTCCCAACACACAATCTCTCCCTTTGGGCACCAATGCAGGCTTTAACTGCTCTATTACCTTCCTTTATTTAGAGTCCAGCCAATGCTGTCAGCTTCCAATTTCTCCCTCCAAGTCCAATATAGCATGGCAGTCTCTTGAAAAAGGGAAATAATATATCTCGCTTTCTTTTGATGTTCTTGCAGTAGGGTTCCTAGAGCACCAAAATAAAAGCTCTTTCTATTCACTCACTCCGTTCTTTTTCTCCTCAGGGTCTACAGTGCCATCAGATGGGTCATATTGCTTCCCGCTGAGAAGGGAGCCAGATGTGGGGCTTGATCCCAGGACTCTGGGATCATGACCTGAGCCAAAGGCAGACGCTTAACAACTGAGCCACCCAGGTGCCCCCAGATTGCTGGTTTTAATGTGGATGGGTCTCATCCAATCAATTGAAAGCCTGAATAGAACAAAAGCCTGATCTCTCCAGAGCAAGGGGGATTCTCCAGCATACTGCCTTCTGACATGAACTGAAACACTGACTCTCTTTTCTTTCTAGGACTCTAGCCTGGAAGTCTTTGGACTTGACCTTACAACATTGGCTCTTGTGTGGGTCTCCGGCCAGCTGGCCTATCTTAAGGCTTTTGAGTTACCAGCCTACATAATCATGTGAGTCAATTCCTTAAAATAAACTTCTCTCCCTTTTTCTTCATTTCTTTTTCTTTCTTTCTTTCTTCTTTCTTTCTTTCTTTCTTTCTTTCTTTCTTTCTTTCTTTCTTTCTTTCTTTCTTTCTTTTCTTTCTCTTCTTTCTTTCTTTCTTTCTTTCTTTCTTTTCTTTCTTCCTTCCTTCCTCCCTCCCTCCTTCCCTCCCTCCCTTCCTTCCTTCCTTTCTCTATCTCTCTATCTGTATATCTCTCTCTCTACACACACACACACACACACACACACACATACACACACACATACCCATGCTCATACACACAACATATCCTATCAGTTCTGTCTCCCTGGAGAACTCTAATACATATGACTCATAAAATGTGTTATTAATTAAGTATATTTACATTCAAAATTTCATGCCAGATATAAGTACTCACTAAACTCTTAAGCTACAACATTTAACAAGAAAAACATGACACATTATCTGGGAATCTTTCAACCATTAGGGTAAACAGATATTCTAAAATGGATCCCAATGATCTCAGCTTCCTAATGGTATTCATATCTCTGTGTAGAATCCCCCCACATTGTATCAGGATTAGTCTGTGTAACTAATAGAACACAGGAAAAGCAATATAGTGTGCTACTTCTGAGATTAAATTATAGAAGGCACTGCATCTCCCATTTTGACTGCCTTTTCTCTCTACCCCAGATCATTTTGTCTGAGAATTGTGAGCAGACCTTATGGGGATACCCTTGTGGAGAATAACAGAGGCCTCTGTCCAATAGCCCGTGAGAAACTTTGAGTTCCTTGGGCATCTGGGTGGCTCAGTCGGTTAAGCGTCTGCCTTCAGCTCAGGTCATGATCTCAGGGTCCTGGGATCGAGCCCAGCATCGGTCTCCCTGCTCAGTGGGGAGCTTGCTTCTCCCTGCTTCTCCCCACCCTCGTGCTCTCTCTCTCAAATAAGTAAACAAAATCTTTAAAAAAAAAGAAACTTTGAGTTCCTGCCAATAGCCATGATAGAAACCTTGGGAGTGTATTCTCTAGCCCCATGCAAGGTTTCAGATGACTTCATCCCAGATGGACTTCTTGACTGCAACATTATGAGAAGTTCTGAGACAAAATCATACAGTTAAGCTGCTCCTGAATTCCTGACCCTCTGAAAATTTGTGAGATGATAAATATATAGGTTTTAAGCTGTTGACATTTTTGGGTAAATTGTTACACAACAATAGATAACTAATACGGATTTTGCTACCAGGTATGTGTTGCTATATAACAAATACCTAAAAATACAGGGGTGGCTTGGAAACTGGGAAGTGGGCAGAAGCTGGAAAGACTTTGCTGAGAACATTACTGGAAGTTTAATGCATCTCGTGGCCTTCAAAGAGGCTGACAGTGAAGGCCTAAAGGAGGGATGACTATCTTATGGGAAACTAGTAGAAAGGGAATCCTTATTATACACTGACAGAAAGTTTAGCAACACTTCAGTAAAGTGGAAAGTAGAAAACCGACCTACTGAACAGCATAATTTAGATCAGGAGAACTCCAGCCAGAGTGCTGAAGATGCTGCTGGTATGTTCTTGAGCTTATTGTAAAATGCAGGAAGAAAAGGATAAGCTAATGAAAAAGTGCTGAACAGGAAGGAACTGGAACTTACTTGATTGATGGTCTGGAATGCTCAGAGGCTTTCCAGGCTACAAACAGTGCTAAATTAATATATGGCTTCTTAGCAAAGAGTGAATTCAGTCACCATGAGGGTGAAAAAAAAGAAGTCTTAAGATAAAGTAGAGGGTGTACCATTGTTTAAACCTTAGAAAAACCGAAGTTGAAATTTCAGAATACTACTGAGTCAGATAAAGGGTTTTCTGAAGATGTTAGGATATGACTCACAAATCCCTTTGAACAACAGGGTCCTGAAGAAGTTTAAGGGAGTTTCCCTTAGCAGTTTTAGCAGCTCAGGTCGAGGAGGACTTACTTCGAAGTGATTTGTGACTGTGGTTTTTGTTTAATGGAATGAACCTCAACAGGATTCAAGGAGACCAAAATATTTCTTAAAGAAAATTATATTTGAAGAATCACAGAAAGCTTGACTGAAAGGGAGTAGAAAATGAAAGCCTTTGGATTTTCAAGCTTCTGCAAACAGGAAGCAGCTGCATACACACATTTCTTTTTGTGAAACATAAGGGATAACTCTGCACAGAACGAAGATCCCAAAGGGTGGACCCCAGAACCAGAGTAAGTCATTTACAAGCAGGAGTTGAACTGAGTTTTAATGAAAGAATTTTCATTGCTTGCCTGGATGGATTTTAGAACAGCTGTGGATCAGTGAGTGTGCCTCCTGTTTCTCCAATTTTTGAATAGGAGTTCTTAGAGTAGTTCTCCTGTGCCTGCCCCGCCATTGTACGTTGGGGGGTGTGTGTGTATGGGGGACAGGATCATGTGTCTCTTTAGTTCACAGGACTCCAAATTGAAAGGATCCCGACTCAAGAAGCTTTTCTTAAGGAATTGTGTACGAGTAGACCTCCCTGTACCTGGACCTGATTAGATGACAAGATTCTGGATATCACACTAAAGCTGTAATGGGGTTAGACTCAGGGGCCTTGGAGAAGGGTGAGAATATTTTGCATGTAGGATAGACATGAATTATTGGTGGAGAGGGCAGACTGCCTCCAAGATAGCCCCCATAGCCTGGAATTCAGACTGTACTGTAGTCCAGTCCCACATTGTAACAAGGTTGGGCTATGTGAGAAATTTTTAGAAATAATGGTGCTTAACTTTTTTTTTTTAAGATTTTTTTTGGGGGGGGGAGGGCAGAGAGAGAGAGAGAGAATCCTGAAGCAGCCTCCACACACTTGGGGCTGGATCCCAGGACCCTGAGATCACGACCTGAGGCAAAATCAAGAGCCCACTGCTTAACCAACCGAGCCACCCAGGTGCCCCAGTGGTGCTTTACTTCTAACATAGATTACATTAGATGCTGTGCCTTTCATTTTGCTGGTCTCTCTCTCTCCCTTTCCCACTACCCTCTTCCCTTAGATCACTTGTTCTCGGAAAGTTAGCTGTCATGTCATGAACAGCATAACAGAAGGTCCATGTGTTGAGGTAACTGGGGCCTCTGAGCAACCCCTGGTGAGAAAGTGAAGGCTGCTATCAACAGCCACATAAATGTGCTTGGAAATATGTCCTCCAGTCTCAGTCAAGCTTTCTGCCGATGTCAGCTTAAACATTGACTACAACCTCCTGAGAGATGTCAGAACCATCCAGTTAAACCACTCCCTGCTGCCTGACTTCCCTTCTCAGAAACTGTGATAAAATAAATGTTCTTCTGTATTAAGCTGTCAAGTTTTGGGTGTAATTTATTATATAGCAACAAATAGCTAATACAATCATTCAAGTGTTTATTGATATCTTACTAGATCTCCTACTTTGTATAAGAAGCTGTCAGAGATAATGAAACTTAATATCTGACCACTATATCAATCAGGACCCAATGCTGAACGTGGAAATCACTGTAGGAATTATCAACTGCAAGAGTTTTAACAGAAGGAAATAGGTGCTTAGAAATACTTTGGAAAACTTCAAGTGCATAGTAAAGGCAAGACCTTCAGGAGTTACTGATTTTGATTTGATTTGATTTTTTTTTTCTTTTTGCCAGTGCCAGGAGTTAAAAAAACACACCCCTGTTGCTGAATGATGCAGATGGGGTAAAAAAGCCACCACCATAGCTACTGCTGCTGCTACTGAGGCGTGTCTGTCTAGTAAGATGGAAAATGGACAAAAGAATGTCCCTGCAGAAAACAGCACATGGCTAATAACCTTGCACGTTAGTGTAATCAACGAGGTGCCAAACACGTGGCTTCTGCCTCATTCCTACTCTCCAGTTCTCCTCAAAGTAAATCCAACTAGTGGAACCTCGTTCTCTTCTGGAATCTTAGTGGCCAGGAAGTCTAGGAATGTCCTTAGCGTTCTGATTTCTTCAGCTTGAAAGGAAGTAGAATGGAGGTTGAGAGAACCAATTCTCACTCTTCCCCAGACTGTGCTCACAAGGGTTTTACAAGCTTAATGGAATGACAAGATTAACATAATGTGACAAAATTAGAGATGGGGCATGTGCTAAATGGAGTGTTACAGCTTAAGTTCAATAGAAGATCAGAAAAAAAGGGAGATTAGAGTATCATGGAGAATTCAGAGAAAGTTTCATGTAAGAACTCAAACTTCAGTTGAAGCTTAAAAAGATGGGAGGAATTGAACAGAAAAAAAAAAAAAAAGGTATTCAATGCAGGTGGATGTCAGGAGTAAAGGCCTGGATTAATGCAGATGGCAGCAGGTAGTTAGCCTGACTCTAACAAAGAATAAACAACTCCAGATGGTAATAGTGGACTTTGAAATATAAAAAGCTTTAAAATTGGAAATCAAGTTCAAATATATTGCATATGAGTATGCATGTTCTAAATGTCCACAACACATATCTATACGATGATGTAAAATTATGGATGCCATTGTCATTCAGTAAATTTGGTTTTTTGCCAGATGATGATGGCACCTCGACTGAACTACAGAAAGAGACATGTCCACAGATATCTCAACATTTTCTTCCCCTTAGTCCCAGTTACACTTGTGCAGTCACTGGGACAGTCTTAAACCTTGTTTTGATTCCTTTATTACAAAAAGCTTTCCTTGAACCCCCTAATCTTGCCACTTCCTTCCCTATTAAGAGGCTATACTTTTCTTCATATTTTCCTACCTAATGCCTGTGGTCCTGTTTCTCAGTGGACAATTTTGGCAATGTCAGTGAACTTGTCTGAGTAGTGCATATACCTAGAAATAGCCTCCTCATTTAGATCAAATCTTCATCCCTTTTGTTATATTAATAATAATAATACTCATCACTTTTGAGCCTGTGATGTGTATTTCCGGAAAGGTATTAGAGGCTTTCCAAAAACTTTAAATCCAAATGTTTTTCTTTCCATTTCATAGATGAAGGAACCAATGGGAATAATTTAACACCAGAGCCTGTACTGTCATCTTTCCACTATATCACAAATATTAGAACACAAAATATTTCCTTGATGTCATAGTATCTCAGATCTCACAGCTTACAAAGTATTGCTGTTGTTCATTTTCTCATTTGATCCTCAGAATAAGCCTGAGAAATGAGAAGGTTAAAGACTTACTCTTCCTTTTTTTATAGGTTGGAGACACAACTAACTTCCAAGTCACCTGCCCTAGCAAGTTGAATGTTGAATAACCATTATTATATTTTGATCAAGTCATAGATGAAGAAAATCTTTATTCCATATACATTAAATAGATAGATACATAGATTAACTGATAGCTAAATAGATTCATTTAAGGACTTGAAGGTTAGTGAATTGAAAGTTTGGAACTTTTTTTTAAGCTTTAGTTTATTTATTAGAGAGTGAGAACGAGCCAGGGGGAGGGGCAGAGGGAGAAGCATGTTCCCCATTGAGCAGAGAGCCCAACATGGGGTTCAATCCCAGGACTCCAAGATCACTAGCTGAGCCGAAAGCAGATGCTTAACAGACTGAGCCACCCAGGTGCTCTGAAAGTTTGGAAATTTTCTAGTATCACAAGGAATATATATATATTCTGTTTCAATAGAAACCAATAAAATATAGCCATAAAGTTGTTTTTCTTATATAACTGTTTCAGTGTTGGTGACAATTATTCATAATCCTTACCTGTACCTGAATGTCACACATCACATTTTGGACAAAGGAAACAAATCAGACATCAGTCATCTTTCTGAGTTTCTAACCAATCACTACTGTCTTCTGTTAATTAATGTACTATTTTTAATAGTGCAAGAGTCAAAAGAAACTCCCCCCCCCCACCGACAGTTGTCTACTGCTATAGACCTCAGAAGGATATTCTTCAGCCAACTTCTACATGTATGTTTACATTTATGTTGGAAGATGAGTTTTCTACTGGGGTTCACTATACACAAGATAGTTGTCTTTGAAAGTGTTAATGCATGAGGCAACCTAAAAAAATAAAATCTAACTTCAAATTTTAAAAAATGGAATTTTGGTTATTTGTCAGGATGTGGGAAAGAATTACAACTTCCGAATGACCTCTAGTTCTCAAATTTCATCTTTTCAGCAATTAGATTCCACAACCAGCCTGTCCTCTTATGATCAAGAAACAAAAATTTATGCCTATGTAGCATCAAAAATTCCTTGGTTATAATCAAGAGGAACATAAAGGTGAACATTTTCATTAGTGCATGTCATGAACATTGTAGAAAAAAGAATTATAACCCATCCCAGTCCAATCCATCTTCCCTGAGGAGCTGCTTAAGGGAAGGGGGTGGGGGCAGAAATCCTTGGTATTTTAGTTACTCTAACTCCTTGAAATAAGTTCTAAAGTTGCACAACAAAGTTCTTAAGGAATAGCAAGGCTGCTTGACCTCAGAGCCAGGTGAAAAAATTTCTAAGTTAGAGACTAATGATTTTACATTAGGAATAATGTATTCAATTCTAAAATCAGTGCTATTGATTGAAATCCAAGAGATAGATGTGAGACTTAAGCCTGGAGAAAGACAGTTAATACATTTTTCCATATATTTAATTAATCATGGTCATTACAGGACAAAGAATTAAAGATAATACATCACTTGTCTAGACCTTATTGAACACTTTATAATTACATAAAATTTATATGAGAATTCAAATATTTTGCTTTAAAATCACAGGGAAGGAACTTTGTAGCTTAATCATGAAAATTAAAAGTTGTTGGGAAAGAATCAGTAGTTGGCTCAATAATAATATATTACTACTTCTGTAAAGATCACAGGATCACCTTCTAAACTAATAGAATTTATTCGTAGATATCCAAGTTGTTATTGTGTACGTGTGTCTTTCTGAAACGAGTAAATTTTCAAGTTGTCAACTCTGAAAACTGTGTTGAAGAAAATTAGATTTTCTTAACTTGTGGATTTAATTACTATAAATTTGATGTTACATAGGGCAGAGCATTCTAGATCACTGTTTGCTTATCCTTGTTGATATCTATAGTTTTCATTATACTAGAATAATTTTTAAAAGCTGAGAAAGGATCTGTTCTAGAGCCCAATATTTTGTAGAATACAGAACATTTACTGATCAACTTTGTGTGAGACACTTCACGTATTTCACATCATCTCATTTAATCCTCACAATCACACAAACGATCTTTCATGGTAGGTATCACCTTCCTTGCTTTACAGTTTGAAAAAACTAAACTCAAGATCATGTAGATGGAATTAGACTGAAAGCTAGTTATACCTAAATTTTGCCTAATTTCCAGTTTTTGAAAGATTGCATATCTGAGTCAAAATTCTCATACTTCCCTGAATCCACCCCCTTTGTAAATCCTCTTATAATTGTTTGGTGGCCTGAATTTATCCATGGAACTCACTTTGATCAATGGAATTTCGGCAGGCATGATACAAGCAAGGCTTGAATTGAGTTTCCACAATGGGACTTGATCTTTTGGGTCTCCATCATTGCCATAGAATAATATATCTCATTCAGCCTTTTGGTTCCAGGAGGAAGAAGAGAGACATGAGGAGCCTAGTTAGGTTGCCCGAAGTAAGCCAGTAAAGAATAGAACTCTCTTGGACTAGCAAATTGCAGATGAGTAAGTCCATTTAACCCAGCTAAGTTTAGCCTAGACCAACTGTGTCTAAGAAGATTCAAATAAATAAAATCAGAAATTAAAAAGGAGACATTATAGCTGATAACACAGAAATACTGAGGATCATGAGACTACTATGAACAATTATACATCCACAAATTGGACAACCTAGAAGAAATGGATACATTCCTAGAAACATATAACCTACCAAGACTAGATCATGAAGAAATAGAAAATCTAAATAGACTAATTACTAGTAAGGCTATTGATGTCCCAGCAAAGAGAAATCCAGGACCAGATGGCTTCACTGATCAATTTTACCAAACGTTTAATGAAGAATTAATGCCAGTTTTTCCCAAACTTTTCCAAAAAATAGAAGGAACACTTCCAAAGTCATTTTACGAGGCCAGCAGTACCCTGATAGCAAAGTCAGACAAGGACACTACAATAAAAGATTACAGGCTAACATCTCAGATTATATACATGTAAAAATCTTCAAAAAAAAAAAAAGTTAGCAAACAAAATTCAACATTACATTAAAAAAATCAAACACTGTGATCAAGTGGGACATATCTCTGAGATGCAAGGATGATTCGACACATGCAAATCAGTCAGCATGATGCACCATATTAACAAAATGAAGGATAAAAAAAATCATATGATAATCTAATCTAAATAGACGTAGAAAAAGCATTTGGCAAAATTTAGTAGTTTTCATAAAAACTTTCAACAAGCTGGGTATAGAAAGAACACTTCTCAACATAATAAAAGCCATATATAACAAGACCACTGTTAACAAACATCAAACAAACACAATGGGGAAAAGCTAAAAGCTTTTCCTTTAAGATCAGGAACAAAACATGAATGCTCACTCTTTCATTTCTATTCAACATAGTACTGGTAGTCCTACCAGAGCAATTAGGCGAGAAAAAGAAATAAAGGCATACAAACTGAAAAGGAAGAAGTAAAACTTTCACTATTTGCAGATGACATGATATTATACAGAGAAAAATCTTAAGACTCCATCAAAAAACTGTTAGAATAATAAATTCAGTAAAGTTGGAGGATACAAAATCAACATACAAAAATTGGGTGTATTTTTATATACTAGCAATGAACTATCAGAAAGAGATATTAAAACAATCCCATATACATAAAATAGTATTGAAATGAATAATATTTAGAAATAAATTTAATCAAAAAGGTGAAAGATCTGTACGCTGGAAATGTATAAGACATTTATGAAAAAAATTGAAGAAGACACAAATACATGTAAAGATATTCCATGTTCATAAATTGGAAGAATTGATATTGTTAAAATATCCATACTACCCAATGCAACCTACAGATTCAATGTAAACCCTATCAAAGTTGCACTGGCATTTTTTTCAGATATAGAAAAAACAATCCTAAAATTTGTAGGGACCCATAAAAGACCCCAAATAGCCAAAGGTATTTTGAAAAAAAGAAACAAAGCTAGAGGCATCAGGCTTCCTGATTTCAAACCATCTATTTCAAGCTATAGTAATAAAAACAGAATGGCATAAAAACAGACACATAGATTAATAAAACAGAAAAGAGTCCTGAAAGAAACCCATATATGGTCAATCAATTTATGACAAAGAAGCCAAGAATGGGTAATGAGGAAAAGATAGTCTCTTCAATAACGGTGTTGGGAAAGTGGATAACCACATGCACAATAATGAAACTGGACCCCTAACTTACACGATACACAAAAATCAACTCAAAATAAATCAAAGCCTTGAACATAAGACCTGAATCCATCAAACTCCTAGGAAAAAAACATGGGAGGTAAGCCTCCTGATATCGTTCTTGGTAATGATTTTTTGTACTTGATATCAAAAGCAAAGTCAAAAAAGCAAAACAAAATAAAAAAATAAACAAACAGGTCTACATCAAGCTGAAAAGCTTCTGAACAGAAAAGAAAATCGTAAGAAAATGAAAAGACAACCTATGGAATGGAGAAAAAAAAATATTGCAAACCACATATCTGAAAAGCAGTTAAAATCCAAACTATACCAGAAACTCCTACAACATAATAGTAAAAAATAAAAAAATAAAAATTAAAAAATTAAAAATGGACAAAGGACCTAATTAGACATTTTTTCAAAGAATAAATACTAATGGCCAATACCTACACAAAAAGGTGCTCAATATCGCCAATCATTAAGGAAATGCAAATCAAAACCAAAATTAGATAGCATCTTAATCCTGTTAGGATGGATATCATCAAAAAGACAAGAGATAAGAAATGTCAGGAAGAATGTAGAGAGAGGAATTCTTTGCACATTCTTGGTGGGAATGTAATTGGTACAGCCACTATGGCATATGGTATGGAGCTTCCTCAAAAAATTAAAAATAGAACTACCGTATAATTCAAAAACCCACTTCTGGATATATATGCAAAAGAAACAAAATCACGATCTCAAAGTGATATCTATACTCCCATATTCACTGCAGCACTACTCACAATAGCCAAGGCATGGAAGCAACCTAAGTATTCATCAATGGATGAATGGATTCAGAATTTATATATATATAATATTGTTCAACCTTAAAAAAAAAAAAAAGGAAACTCTGCCTTTTGCAACAACATGGATGAAACTGGAGGACATTATGCTAAATGAAATAAGCCAGACAAAGACAAATATTATGTGGTATCACTTATATGGGGAATCTAAAAAAAAAAGTCAAATGCATAGAACTAGTCTAATGGTAGTTGTCATGGGGCTGGGGTGTGGGGGGGAAATAGTGAGAGGAGGGTAAAAGGGTACAAATTTCAGTTAGAAGATGAGTAACTTCTGAGTATCTAATGTATAACAGGTGACCATAGTTGATAATACCATATTGTATAATAGAAATTTGCGAAGAGATTACAACTTAAAGGTTCTCATCCAAAAAAAAAAAAAAAATAGATAAATATGTGAGGTGATGGATGTGTTCATTAACTCAGTGGTAGAAATCCTTTCGCAGTGTATAACGAATCCTCATGTACACTTTAAATATCTTACAATTTGCTTTGTCAATTATACCTCAATAAAGATTCTAAAAAAGAGGCAGAAAGGCCGGGGCGCAGGTGACAGATTAATTTTTTCAACTGGAAAGAGTTCTTAGTGACCTCTATTATAAGTCTAGGACAAAAGTTCAGAAGTAGAAGGAAGGGAAGGATACTATCCCACAATGTAATGCAGTGATTTCTCGGTACAGTCCTGAGTGTACACACATTAAGAGGAAGTACCCCCAACTGGTCTTACGCTATCCTTGTAAACACTGCTGGGAGAGGTATCATTACTGACCAGACTCCCCTTTGTACTTGAAATAACCACAGATTGTTTGGGTGTTCCATCAGGGATTGGCAAACTGTAGCCCATGCACCCATGAGCTCACTGTCTGTTTTTACAAGGAAAATGTTATTGGAACTCAGTCATAGCCATTCATTTCTTATTGCTAGTGTTGCCTTTGTTCTGTAAGCATACTTGAGTAGTTGAGACAGATCTTATGGCTCCCAAAATTGAAAATATTGACTATCTGGCCTGTTTGGGAAAAAGTTTGTGTACCCTTGCTCGAAGGTGCCGTAGGAGGGCAAGGCTGGAAGACGTGGGACCAGGGTAGGGAAGTAGTGCTAAGGGTGTGGAGAGATAGCAGCATGTATGTGTGGTTGTGGTTGTGATTGTGGCTGTAGTGATTGTAGTTAAAAAATGGGAAAGGAGAAGTGATCGCAGGGAATTCAGAGTGGGTCCATTGTCAGACTTGAGGCCAATTCTTCTGTCATTTGCTTGTTGCAGGAAATTATTTCTTGGCTTACTTTCTTTAATAAAGCCTTATTTTGTGGCAACATGCTTACAATGCTGGGGTCATCTGAAAGATTTTATTTGATATCCAGCTGGAAATCTGAGCCAAGACTAAGGAGACCTTCTTAAAAGGTAGTCCGTCTCAGACTCTATTCTGTTTTAAAATATCATGTGTGTATGGGTATGTGTATGGGTGTGTGTTTTAAAGCTATTTCTCAGACACTGTCCCAATAGTACATATATATGTGGATCTAGATGAAAGTGTGTAATTTATTACAAGGTATATGCTGTCTGACCATACGTAGGGGCACTGTGATCTATGCATCCCTTGGCCCTGACAAATCCCGAAGGACCAAATACCACCATTCTGTCCACTTCAAAGTTCCTCTGAGTTCTTACTGTTCAGATTACAGTGGTGGCTAAATCCCCTTTTCCCATTTGCTTGTCTTTTGTCTGTTTTCACAGTCCTGGCTGTGTAATCACTCATTCTCTCTCATTCATCACGGCTTTTCCTGGTCCCGACTACACTATCTCCCCATTTTTGTCATGGTGCACTGGTACATTACAAATACAATTAAACCTCTGATGATACTGCAGCTTTTGGCCAACACATCCCAGCTTCAAGGTTGAAAGATTTCTGATATTACCTCTGATATCACTGCTTTCCCATTTATCGGCAGTGTCCGGACTAACGCAGTAGTGTTGCATTAATTAAAGGAAGCATCTAGTAATACTGCTGTTTTTGCCAGTCTGACACTGAATTGGGAGCCTGATGCCTGCTCATGTTTTAAGAACCATTTATCACCCATGTCATCCCAAAGCAGCCAGCTGTCTAAGCCAAGCCTCATTTGCATTTCATCAACCACGGGCTCTCTTTCCCCATTTCATTCTCAAGTCTTTGTATAGCAGCTCCAGTTTTTTTTAAAGCACATTTTTCAAAGAAGGAACTTAGCTAAAATTAGTATGCTACGTAGAAAGATGATTTGAATACCAGACACAAGTCTCCACAATGATTGTGGCCAAAATAAGTAACAGAGACTGTGTACTGGATTTGCTCTTTCTCTTAGGGAGGTGGGGCGAGTTGTAAGGACTATCCCACTCCCCGACGTTATCACGTGAATCTCATCAATATTCATACTCAATAGCAAACATAAAGATTCAATTTCATTTCTGTTTGTGAAAACAATTCTTAGAGTAACAAATGAAATGCATTTGATCCAATTTCATCCTTCGTTCTGTATGTGACCCACTGTTCTCATCACTCTCTCCAATCGCACACTGTAGAACCTTTTTTTCTACCCACCAAAGCTTTTTAAAGATAAAGCTTCACAATGGCTCAAAATTTCCCAAACCAGAGAAAATCAACTTATGAAACTGCATTTTGCAACTATTTTGTAATAAGTTTTGTGCTTGTCTTCATAATTCTAAATCCTGTGTAATTAATACACACATTTTCCTTTTTCATATGTAAGACTTTGACATATCATTCTTTTCTATTTATTTATCCACTTCTAATACCTCTTGAGAAAATTTAGGGTTTTTTTTTCCCTTTCAAGGCAAAATAAAACTTCCCCATTTCCCTGAATCATCTTCATAATATCTTTTCATTAAGTTGATGCAGAGTTATGTATGTGTGTGTGCATGTGTGTGTGTGTGTGCTTGTGTGTATGTGTATGTGTGTGGAGAGAGAGAGAGAGATTATGTTAACTCACTGTGCGTAGACTTGCCCACTCTCAATGTTTTGCCTAAACTGAATCTCTGGCAATCATTTTAAGGGGTAATCATACCCTTTTATGTTCTTGCTTCTTAACCCAGATGGTCAACAACAGTGGACACCTGTCTCTCACTGAGACCATATGATAAAGGTCATTTAACAGCCTTTCCTGGTAATGCTCTGTAGTCCCTGCGGGTTTGGTTTCAGGTTCCATTCAGTGGCCTAGAAACTTGAAAGCTCTGTATCCATAACTAATCCTCTGGGATTTTTAGTCCTCAAGAGGTAATTATTTCAACAAGTTTCTCTCTGAAAAGAAAGCAGTCTTTTGGAATTCCTATTAAATCGAATAGGAAAATAAAAACTTTGTATGTATTAATTTTAATTTACACCCAAAGCATATTTTAAAATTAACATGATTTAAATTTTAGTCAGGCACACATTCCACTTAGAGCAAGAGAACAAATACTCTTTAATAAACTCTGTAATAGGTTCTAATTTGATTTTAGGATAAGTGTTTGTGATTTAATAGTATGTACTTGATAATCTTTCAATCTGTTCTCAAAACACCTTGCATTTTTAAAGCAGCAAAATGTGTTTTAATAGGGAAAATTGTTCTAGAATCCTTTTTAATTTAACCAGGATACTATAATTTATTGCATAAGCAATATGAGTTTATTTTCCATTGACTTGAAAATTCCATGTTGATAACACTGAACTGACATTTATCATTCAAATAGTAAACCGGTTTTCTGTAGCTTATGTGTTGCCATATATTCACAAAGATTCATGAAAGAGACATTTATTCTTTTATGTTTTTTTCCTGTCTTCTTCTAATGCTTTTATTTTCTATCTATTTCCCTTCAGATTTATGAACTAAGACCTTAATGCTTGAAGTTGAAACTTTCTCCCTTGGCTTTCACACTTGTAAATCTTTTTACATTACAACACTTCCTGCCATATCGAAGGATATTAAAATACGTTCACATTTGTGTAGATGGATTGTTTCATTAATAACATTTTTGTAAACATTTTTCCTTTGACTACTTTAATTTGCTGTTGTATTTTTTCATGATCCATGCAATATCATGGATTTTGAGACATGGAGTAAAGGCTTCTGACATCAAGAAGAATGGATTTAATGAAACCAGCTTTTTTCATTTCTGAGTAGATTATTATGTCTCTCTTTAGCAAAAAACATAATAAAAGTGTAATGGAAGATGTCTACTGGTAGTCAAATGGATTGTTTTAAATACTAATTGAGTATGTATATGGAGTCATTTTTTCAGATAAATTTTTGTTTTAGAATTGTTTTGGAATGACAGAAAAGTTATAAATATAGCACAGAGAACTCCCATTTACCCCACACCCAGTTTCCTCTCTTGTAAACAACTGACATTTGATAGGGTAACTTTGCCACACTAAGGAATCAATATTGATATGTTAAATTGACTTAAGTCTGTACTTTATTGAAACAGATTTTCTTAGGTTTTTTTTGTTTTTTTGTTTTGTTTTGTTTTGTTTTCACCGAATGTCACAGGACCATTCAATAAGAGAAAAATTTTATGGTGTATATCTATAGGTTGACCACCTCCAAGAAAAGAGGGTGGATGGTGGATAAGAGTGCGTCTGAAAAAAAGAGTCTGTCTGAGCTGGAATTTTTTGAAGTTCACAGTTCTAACCTAAATCCATTAGCCATGTGATCTTAGTCAAGATACTTTGTCTCTCTGTCTTAATCCCTTTATGTAAATGTGAGTAAAACAATAATGCCTCTCTCCCAGAGTGGTGTTGAGCATTCAATTAAATGCTGCAGATAAAGTTCTTAATGCAGTATCTGGAACATATTAAGTTCTCAATAAATGTACTCAATAAATGTTGGCTATTTTTCACTATATTGCTAAATTTGAAGGCTGGGAAAAAGGTAGTAGCCTGAGAGTGTTCAGAATGACAGAATGTTTGTGTTGCTTCAGACTGATCGGTATCTTCACACAACGAATATTCACCTCATTTTCAGGTATAGGTCACCAGAGGAGATACCTGATCTACTGAATGGCCCAGCAGGTAGCCAGCAGTGAAAAACAAGTTAGAAAGGGAAAATCCTGTTCTAGCTGGTTTGGCTATAATCGTGGCTGAGTTTTTCACTTTTAGTAAAATAATAGTGATGTTTTGATCTTTGCAGTTTTGTTTTACCCTTTTCAAAACATCTAGGGATTGTTGTGAAACAGGGAAACTAAAGAGACCCCATGAAAAGCTGCTTTATTCCCTCCTTTTCCTGCTTCCATTCTTGCTAGGACCCACACCCCCACTTTCTACACACACCAAATAGAATAGTAATGCATGTCCTTGTAAAGGCCAAGGATTTAATGATTTCTTTGGAGTCTTCCAGCACAATAGATAACATCTAGGGAGTGACCAGATGGGGTCATTGAGATGTTTTCTAAGACCACGGACTCATCAAGACCCCTGGCTCCAGGGCATAAGTGACTTACGGAGGACATCTAAACACTCGCCTTTGTTCCTAGATTCCTGAGAAGACATATGCACTGGACCACCATCCTCAATAAAAACCATGGGCCCCAAGCAAAGACAAGACTTCCTTTCCTCTCCCCTCAACTTCTGCTCCCCTTCCCTCCCCTCCCTTTCCCTCTCTCCTCTCCTGTCTCCAAGATGCTCTGTCTATATCTACAGTCTCTCGAGGTCTTCAATAAACTCTACTCTTACTTTCTTTTGGCTCAAGTTTCATTTCCATCCTATGCAAAGCCAAGGACACTGCTGGCTGATCCTGTGGAACCCTCTCTGGGTCTTTGGAACCAGCCAGCCTATTCAGTTGTGGAAATGAATATTAAAATTTCTGACAAAATGTGGAAAGATTTTTTTTTTTCCCCAGTAAAGACTGTGAGAGTAGCTACTTTGCCTTATACATAGAGGAAAGTGTGGTCCAGGCATTCCCAAAATTCTACCATGAATGAACAAGTCTTTAAATTTACTACCGCCTTGCTATTTGTAACATAGAGGCTCAGAAAAAGATCTGCTTAAAAAAAACAAACAAAAAACTACCTTTGTTTGAGGAAATAAGAGAAAAAAGGAAATAAAAAGAACCAAAACAAGAGTTTTAACTGGTAGTTTTGACAACGGCATCAGATTGAAGGATGCAAATGTAGATTAGTTTTAATTCATCAAAAATCAAAGAACAGTTATAACAATGAGTCAAAAAAATGGTGTGTGCGTTGTGGGGAGGGAATTAGGCAGGGATTCAATAGCCATTCAGACATTTTTCCAACAGCAAGACTTTACAAATTGTGCATTGGGAATAAAGATTTATAAATTAAGAAACCCAATATACAGTCTACATTAGGGTAAATGCTTCTCTGTACACATTGATGGCCGTTTGACCATGGCTTTGTGCCTTGTCAGTCATCACACTGGGTGATAGAAATAATAAGAATGTGCATGAGGCATTGTGCGAATGATAATACTACCAGAAAGAGCAAAAGAAAGGCCATTACTTTTAAGTAAAACCTAACATAATCAAACATTAATTGTATTTAGATTTTATAACTATACATTCATAACTGTAAAGAAGAACCTATATTATTAAAATTTCTGTAGTTGAAAAAAAAATTTGTTATTGCAAATCTGAATTTCTCTAGCCTGTAAATTGACTTCATATGGGTTGATTATTATTATTATTATTATTTGGCAACATAGAATAGACATTTTATAAACAGAAAGGAGGTGCTCTGATTAAACTATAGTATGAGACCCACACCTTTTTTTAAAAATATGTATATCCCTTCTCAGTCTTTTCTCAAAATACTGTCTTTACAAATCAACACAAATCTCTTCTACCAACCTCTCCCCAGAATACCTCATATTCAATCAATATCCTTAAACTTGATACAGAATGTTAAATTAGTATTATCATTGGAAGACACTGTGAGTTATTCAACATCAGAAAGAATTTCAGGAGCAGTATGCATCATATGGACCTGATTGTTATTTGTAAGACATTGAAAAAGTTGTCAGATTTTACCAATTTATAAATTCATTAATATTTTGTTAATAGATATGAATAACTTAAAGTATCACTTTGATTTACACTTCTTTGGGAAAACCAAAGAATGAAATGATATGATATAATAAGCACATGATCATCTGTCATTCATACTTTATGATTTTCAAAGCACTTCTCTATTCATTATTATTATCATTATTATTATTATTATTATTTTATTCGTTATTTCATGTGAGTATGCAGTATCCCAGTGGTTAGGACTTCAGGTGTCACATAGAGTGGAGACTCCATTCTACCATTAGTTTAAGTTACTTAACTGTTCATTTCCCACTCTCCTTCCTTCACTACTTAAAATCCCAATCTTGAGTTCTAAACTACACATATATTTTTTTCACATGTAGCTGTACCTACAAAAGAATTGTACTACACAAATCTACCTATTAAAGTTGTGGAGGGATAGACACAGAACCATTAACACTGATTATCTTAGTGCAGGAGGGATTTGAGGAGGCAGAAGATAAGGGAAATGAGATTATTTTTCTCTTTATATAATTTTACCATATTCGTGCGGATACAAGGCTCATGTATTATTTGTAACAAAACACCAAAAGTACTAAAATGCTCATGTATTTAATGTACTGTAAAGGAAATATAAAATCACAAATACAAACATTTAATTTATTCCTCAGATTATTGATCCTGATAAAGGTCAAGCCATTCAAAACTTGTATGGAGATATTTAAACAAAAAACTATAGAAAAAGGAAAAATATTGAATGCATTTTTCTTTATTATGTAATCACTGTTGATAGATTGAAAGCAACTAATTTATAGCTCCTGAATTAAATCTGATCTTTTCTTGGAGAGTAGTGAGGAGTGGTGAGGATGGATAGGGAACAGAGTATGTTTTGAAAGATAAAATTTAGAGAAGCTTAATTTAAAAGCTCTTGTGTGTCAAATAGATATTAAATATAATTTTCATGATTTTAATATAAGTGAATCTGAACTAGCATATGGACAAAGTTTCTTTTAAGTTACACATGGGTTTAAAATGTAGGGGAAAAAGATCACTTGGCAAATATGTTTTTGGTTTTGAAAAACTTCCAAATGTTTAAAAAGTAGTTTTCAAATCAACCATCCATATGCATCCAGGTTTTCTCATCCTCACTATTGAAGGATAAAAAGAACTAGGATTGGGGCAAAATGGTTGGAGATGAGATACATATGCTGTAAAACTAAAAATCAGTTGATACTCCAAGGAATTGGTTAAAAAATAAATTTGGTCCTTATGGCAACTTTACTGAAAGAATCTAACACTTTTATTCTTAGCGATTTAGGATCATGGATGATATTAATCTGTCACAAGATGATCCTATGACCATTTCCAGAAATGGAAAAATGCAGAAATAGAAAATGTGTATAATATTGCTATTTTATTTGTTCCAAGTCCTGTTACTATCTGTGGAAAGCAATGTTCCAAGGGAATGAACATTTAGATGAATTATGACATGGAATATCATTTTCAGTGCTTTATGCATAGATAAATTAATAATAACTGAACATTGTTGGCATATGGCTTCCAGACACAGTAAAGTTTCCCTCATAACATCTGAAAGCTAAAAATATGTGTATGCCTATTTTTTAAAAAATATAAAGACATTAAGTTTTGTCAAACAGTTATTTTGAAATGTTATTTTAAAATAAGAAGTTACAGTTTTAATTACTTTTTTAAAAATAAGAAGCTATATTTGGGGAATTAGTTACTGATTGTTTTTTCCAAATAATGGATAAAGTATATTTTGTTTTTTTTATTTTTGTTTCAGATGAATTTACATATATTGATTCAAAACAAATTAGTTAGCTACAAATCAAATATAGGTAGTTTCAATAATTCCCAAACATCGAATAATATTCAATGAACTTCCATATATTCCTTTGGTGGTTCATTATTAAATTAAGAAATAAACACACCATTTTCCTATTATTTTGTCTTTGTTGATTTCTTTCATTTTCACTACCTATACCAAGTAACAGGCAAGTGTGACCAAAGGCATTTGGTTAGTTTCCTAATTCTTTTTAGCAAATTTCTTTTTTTGTCATTTTAATTATGTAGAATTTTCAGAAGTCAGTGAATATAGATCCTATAGTAACACTCAAATGCATATTTGGGGAACACAAGATTATTATCTTTTAGTCATCCAACATCAAATGTACTGACAGGTAAATTGGATGAAGAAAGTAATATTTTATCTTAAGAATGAGACTTCTATTACAAAATATATTTTATAGTACCAGGTATGTAACCCTTCTATACACTCACATTTTGGTTATTGTTGTAACTTTTTTGTACTTTTTCTCTTCGAAGAGTGTGAATAAAAGTTTCTTCATATTTATTCATGTAGGTGGTGTAGAACCACCTACGAATACATTTTCTGGAATATATTAAGGGAAAAAAAAGCAAAGAAACTGCACAGCATCAAAATACAGGTAAGTGTCTGGGAGGATGAGATAGTACATGTAGTTCAGATTATCCTATGCATGTACAAGGAGCCCAAAGTAGTGCTCATCAATAAACTCACTTGGGACAGAGACATGGTCAAGTGATGCATCCTTTTTATCTCTTTTTAAAGCAATACCTGGATCTTTGGATGAGAGGCATGGAGTGCAGAAGAGAAGCGTGGAGTGCAGTCTAAATGGTAGGTCTGATTTCAGTGTTTCAGTGTTCTTATACTACATTTTAAGGCCCCCTACATTCTCAATATAATCACAAATACACTTATTTTTCTCAACTCTTGTTCCCCACATCCCACTCTCTTTCATACCTACACCCCAGCTGCACTGCCCAGACTATAAGCTCCGTTAATACAGGACTTATATTTGTCAGTTTCTCTCCTATGTGATGGTGGACTTGGTACAGTTCTAGTATGTAGGCAGTTGTTCCTCTTATCTATTGATCTTGCAACATGTTACCCTAAAACTTAGTGGCTTAAAACAAAAACAATATTTTGCTCATGAATATGCTTTATGGGCAGATTAAGAATTGGTGAGATTGGCTTGCTTCCACTTCATATGGCACCAGCTGGTGCAATTTGACTGGGGCATGAGGATACATGTCAAACATGGTTTATTCCCATGGCTTATAAATGGGTACTGGCCATCAGCTTGGAACTAAGCTGGGGTTGTTGTGCCTTGATTTCTCTCCACATGGGGCTCTTTACGTTGCTGCTTGAGGTTCTTTACACTGTGGGAGTTGATTTTCAAAAGCAGGTATTTCAAAAGACAGGAAGTAGAAGCTGCCAGTCTCTTAAAGGCTAGGCCCAGAAACTAGCACAGTATAATTTTTGCTATATTCTATTAATCAAAGCAGAGTCTTCTTAGACTCAAGGGAAGGAGTGTCAAAAATTTGTTACCAATCTTTAGTCTTTAACAGAGGAGCTTGAAAATTATTGAGTGAATAATTATTCAACATTTCCAAATATTTTTTGCGTTTCCCGCATCCTTGTGGCTCTGCTTCTCTATTCATCCTTCAATGGATGACTTTATATCTCTTAATCCTTCAAGGAATGCCTTTCTACCAACTCTACATGCCAATGTTTTAAACACTACCACCATGAAATTGGTCATATTCTCTTTTTCTTATTTTGTATGTGTATATGTGTGTATTTAATTACTTTATTATCACTAATCACAATCTGGTTTGCTAAATTATTGAGTATGTGCCTACCTCTCTCATTAGACTTTGGACTTCCTAAAGTTAGTTTAACTCTGTTCCAGTCTGTAGATATACTTAATGGAAAAATGGGGCTCTTCCAATAAGGACATTCAGTTACCAAGCAGCTGGAAATAGAACTTCTATCTGCTTAAGAGGTGACCTGGTCAAGCAAATTCTGAAGACTCTTCCTTTTTTTTTTTTTTTTCGGTTAAAAAGTAAAGTGCTAGTGACTTTATGAAATATGAGATAAGAATAAGCTTTTTAAAAAATATATTAAATGGTTTTGAATACTTTCAGTCAAAATCTTAACATGTTCTAATTCTTATGAAATAGAGCTAAGTATTAAGACTTTGAAGAACATCTCATGCTTTCTTTCTCTCCATTCCTGTAATGCTTAAAAAAATTATTTCTGGGGAATGGACTATCTCAAGCCATGTATTCACATGCTTTCCTAGAACAGTTGATCAAATCTCATTTTTCTCAGGTGAAGGAAGATCTGTCACATGGTAAATGGCGAAGGTGACTCTTTAACCTCTAAGGCAGCAATCTGCAAGAGTTACCTGCACAATCAACCATTTCTATGCCATCATTCTTTCACTTTTATTATACAAGTTACTGGAATTGGACAATCTAAATCTTGCAACTGAGAGGGGTTAGGGATAGGGGGTGGAGATGAGGTGAGTTCATGGTGGGCACAGGGATGGGTACCAAAGAGAAACACAGACACAATTAATTACTATTTCCCTATCTTAAATTTGAAGTAAGGTGTTTTAATTGTAGGATTGTGGGATTCTCGCTGAAAATGAAATATTTTAGTTGCAGGTGAAATGCATCAAGAAAAAAATATTGAAAACTAGCAGTCATCCTTTTCAATCATATCTACTTGTATCTATCGTTTATCTACCTATGTCTATATTTACCTTAAAAATAGAAAAGAAAAAAAAAAAACGAGAGCACTGTTATTCATTTCTTAAAATCTGCTGACTTAGTGGAGGTACTGCAACAAATGGTCTATGAAATGAGAGCCTTTGCACAAGCCAGTGAGCTTTACAGGCCTTGATGATATTCTACTCTGCAATTCTGTACTATGTGAGGATTCTGCATTTCATTATAACCGGAAAAAATTTAATTGTGTTATTCTGTTTCTAATTTTTTAGTCCCTATTGTAGATAAAGTGTGTGCTATCTCAAATGCATTAATCCAGAGCTTGAAAAATTGTCCTCGACCTTTCTCTGGATGTTTTGGATGCAGTACAAACAATGTGTAAAAACACCTGGACTCAAGCATGGCAAATGAAACCATGAGGTAATTGGTTAATTGCAGGTGAAATTGGCCACTCACCTCTTTTATTGAAAGAGTAAGTGACTAATTGCACTTGCGAATGCTCTAAAAGAACAAATTATGGAGGAACAGAGGTTTGGTGGGCATGCAGAGGCCCATATAGGAAAGAAAACCATGATATACATACATATATTTCCTAGATCTGTTCACTGAGAGGACCTGGAAATGGTAATAATCAAATGGAAATGACAGAAATGTGGAAATGTACCAGGGCAGAGAAGGGAAAGTACAAGATGAACCTAGAATATGCTATTATGCCAGAAAGCAATGACACACTCAAAGAACGATGAGAACATCAAAAAAACACAAAAGCCAACTAGAAGGCCTCCCTCTGGACACATAGGAGACACGTTGAATATTGAAACAAATAATGATAATAATAGCTTATGGACCAATGAATGCATTAGGAAAACACAAATCCATACCAATAGATTAAATAAATGAGTTAATTGAAACTTTGATTAGGAATATGAATATTTACTTAGTTTCACAGTACCTATACTTCTCACCCCAATTCTTACCATGATAAGTCAGAAAGGAATGATGTGCAATTTTACAATGGAGAAGCCGGCAGATGTCATCTTAAATAAGTGATCAAAATTTATCTACAAATAGAAATCACATGACACTTGGTGGAATGCAATGAGAAGAAAATAGCATCATTTCTATGATATTCCTGCCAAAGATGCATAACCTTATTCTCTAGTCATGAAGAAAAATTCCACAAACCCAAAAAGAGACATTCTACAAAATAACTGGTCTGTAAACTTCAAAGATACTAAGGTCAAGAAACCAGTGAAAAATTGAAGAGCTATTCCAAACTGCAGGAAACAAGGCATGACAATTAAATTCAATGCCTGATTCTGAAATGGATCTTTGTGCTATAAAGACATGTTTTAGAACCACTGATTAAGAAAAATATTGTTCTTTCTACCGTACTTTCAATTCTCTGGAAGTTTGAGACTATGTAAGTTTCTTTTCTTACCCATTAATAGTTGCTTTCACTACTTCTTGTCATCTAAAATGGGTCAAAGGATTTTAAAGCATTGTCTTGTCACCTAAACTGTTAAATATTTTAAAATATAGTAAAACAACTTAGTAGTTTTTACTCTGCTTTATTTTACTAGAGAAAATGGAAATATAATTTCAGTTAGAAGATGTAGCTCTCCTTCCGGCCGAATCCTCACAATTTAGTTTTTCGGTTTGGGAAATGACTTTTCTTTACTCAAATTCAAAAATTATGACTTCAATTTTGGCCAAGCAATTAAAGTTGTTGTCTCATTAAGACTTTAAAGCCCAAGATTCGTCCTTTTATTCATTCAAGAAACACTGATTGACTCCTTATTTTGTTCTAGGCACTGAGGGTGTGTCAGGAAACAAACTTGTTGCAAATCTCTGACCTCATGAAGCTCACACTCTAGGGGGGAATGTAACAAACAAATAAGTAAATTATGTTTTGTTTCGGATCTATGCTCAGTGGAGAAAATGAAAACAGGGAAGGATAAATGGAATTGTGGGAGCCCACGGAAGTTTTAAATGGAGTAGCCAGGGAGGACATTGATGAAAGAGAACTATTCAAGCAAAGACCTGAAGAAGGTAAAGAACTGTGCCATGCATATGCTTGGGGCCAGGGTGCAAATTTAAGTAATGTTGTTTTAGTTAACAATGGAGTGGTTTCATATGTTTCCGGTATAGATGAATTATACAATTGTTGAAAAGAGACTGCTGATTGAATATATATATATATATAATAAAGAATCAAACTTCTGCTTATGGGGCTAAGTGTCATTTTGGAAAGAAAAAAGGAAAAAAGAGAAGTTGAGAAAGAGAGAAAAAGACAGAAAGGGCAGAGAAGGGAAGGATGAATAGGTCATGAATCAAAAGAAGAGAAAACCTAGGGTGGGGTAGGGAAACTTTTTCTCTAGAGGGCCAGGGGGTAAATAATCCAGGCTTTCTGGACCAAAATGGAGCTCTGTCACAACTCTTCAACCCTGCCTTTATAGTGTAAACTCAGCCACAGGAAATACATAAGTGAAAGGGTGTGGCTATTTTCCAATTCAATGTTACAAACACTAATATTTAAACTTTGTATGTCCAAAGACACATCAAAATATATTTTTTTCTTTTTTATTTCATTTTTTTCAACCTTCTGAACATGAAAAGAAACATTCTTATTATGGACTCTACGAAAACAGTGCAAGGCACTTGACCCTTGGGCTGTCATTTGCTGATCCCTGATCTAGGGTCACAGAGGCAAGTAACGTGAATCACTATGGTGCAATGGGAGGTGGAAAGGAATTGTTAGTCCTTTGGCTCTGAGCAAGTTTCCACCTCTCAACGCTTCACTGTTTCAACCAAAGAAATGAAGGTGTTGAAATAAATGAACATCAAATTCTCTTCCTGCAATACATTTTGTTGTACTACCTTTCTTTCAGAACTAAGAATGGATATCTATAAGGGAAAAAAAAAAAAATTGATTTCAATTAGAGTTCACGGTTTCAGTTCTATTCTTTGCAAAAATCTCTTCTTAAGACAAAAATGCTTTTTCACCCCTTGGGTGTAGAAGTTAGTGTTTCATGCCCTTTAGGATATTGGTGTCACCATGATTTCAATGATACCTTGCTGGAAAATCCCTGAAATGATCACTCTCAACTGCCATGAGCAAGGCTACTATATGGCCCGACAAGATGTCAGTAGTTTATTTCTAAATAAAAGCCTTTCTTAAGTGGTGGGTGAAAATTCTCATGCATAACAGTTTATCTCATTCATTCCAGTTTAGATTTCTTTGAGAGGCCAGGTGTGTTGAGTTTAGTTTTGTAATGAAGCTTGGGCTTCTTGTTGAAACAGCTCTCTCTTCCCTGCTCTAGGGCAACTGGGAAACAGAGTCTGACTTACTTAACTATTCTCCAGGATGATTTCAATTTTATATATTTAGCAAGGAACTTTTCCAAAATATTTCTCTCCTCTCTTTCAGAGATAATGTCTGTACGGTTTGTCATAATTTTAAATGTTAATTCTATAAAATCCATGGCATTTTTAAATAGCAAACCAAAAGATGTTAAACATTTAAATTGTGTGTCTAAAGATGGCCACAATAATATCTCCCCTTCTACTCCGACATGAGGCTTTGGAATCTATTTTGCCCTCCCCTTGAATCTACTCTGGTGAGTTGGTGTTGACTAGTAGAATTAAGTGAAGCTGACACTGTAACTTTTGAGGTCAATCCTTGTCTGCAGCTTTCAATTCCTCCCTTTAGAAGTCCTTATCTGCCAGGGGAAAAGGTCCAGCTACTTTACTGAAGAGATGACATGGAGAGAGAAAGAGAGAGATGCCCAGGTGGCCCCTAGCTGTTCCAGCCATTGAAACAGAGATGCAATGCAGGTAAATGAATTCATCCTGGGCATTTCAGCTCCTGCTAGCCCAATGCCCCAAAGTAACCCAGTTTCTAGATGATAATCCTAAATGCAGCCAAATGAGTAACCCCAGGAAATGCCATAAGAAATGCCCAGTCAAGTACACCTGTCCCCTGAATTCCTGACCCACAGAATCTTGAACAAATACAATGATTCTGATTTTAAGCCATTAAGTGTTAGGATAGTTTGTTGAGCAACAATAGAAAACAAAAACAAACTTTATCCTAATTAAATTTCATAATGATCAATTATATCACCAATTACACTTCAGGTGACTGTATACAGCTTATCAACGACTAGCTGCTCTGTGGTAAAACATGCTAAAATCTGTAATATTCTCACTATGTGTCTTCTGTTTTTTAAACAGTCATTGTTCTTTAGGCAATATGTCTTGCTAATATAATTAAAAATTTAATGCAACTAGTAATCAAGTAGCATATATAAATTTGAAAATTTAATTTAAAATTATGAAATTTAAAATTATCTAGAATAAATCTAACATGAATTAATTCTGGTTTATTATTATCAAAATTAGCCATTTTACCATAATGCCAATAAAAATGGAATTATACTGTTCCATAGAATGTAGTGTTTATTCCACATGAACATAAATACATTTTAAATCTATTTTAAAAATATAAATATATTTAGTTTTAAAATAGCTGGAAATAAGTATATTTTTAAAATAACTAGGAAATCACAGAAAGATGGAGATTTATTTAATTCAAATGTTACTGTAATTACAAGATTTTTTTTTTCTTAATGTTGTGGTAACGTTGCACTATATAAAACTATGTATGATGGCAGGATACCTGTGATTTTCATTATAATCATAGTTCATTTGAAGTTGGCCTTAATGTTTTCTTGATGCTCCTTCTTCATGACCAAAAAAAAAAAAAAAAAGAATAACTACTTAAATGGTGACACAAATTGATGTTAATAAATTAGTCCATTCATACAAGGACTCCCAATTTTACTGCTAAAAGCACACCATTATATGCAGCATTATGTAGTTTAAAAGGCACACCGATAAGTGCCTGTATTGAAATCTATTTCTGTGCCCTTTGTATTCTTATCTTTCCCAGGCCAGCAGACAATCCCGCCTTTCACTAACCTTTGGCACTCCACCATCAGCAATAAACTGTGCTCCTTCCCAGTCCCTGAGCGTCCTTAATTAGCATCACCTGTGTTATGTTCCATTTGGAGCAGCCCCATCAGCGGCACACACCTGTTTTGGTGCCTGCAGGTAGAACAAGGCTCAGTGCTTCAGGGCTCTGGGGAGTCCACCTGCATGCCCTAAAACCCTAACTAAACACCTATCATTTCACCGAGCTTACCATAGTCTCTAATCCTGACAACTGTGCCTCAATGATGTAGAAATAAAGTGAGAAAACAAGAACCTGAATGGATCCACAATACGGTGGCCCATCAAATTAAGTAGAACATTTTCCCTCTGTTTTCAAAATGAAAAATTGTTTTTACTCAACAAATTATGTAAAATATTTTTTTCTTCTCAAGAGGAAATACCGTTTGCTTTCACGTTTATATTTTCTCTGAGTCCTCTTTCATAAGTCATGGAAGTTGTAAACACTTAAATCTTTCTTTTGGTCATGATATATTTTTAAGCATAAATTTTGAAGCACAGCTTCAACAATATTCAAGGTCGTGTTTTCCCTTAAAATATTTTTATGGTATAAAGCATCTCACATGAATGTTAGAAGGGTAAAACTGACACATTTAAAACATTTAAAATAAAAAATATATAGCAATGAATCATAAAAAATGTAATGAATGTCTTTTACTGAACAATGGATGAAATGTAGGTTGTTAAACCAAAGGAATTTTAAAAGGCTTAATTTGTGTTCTTCTCACGAACTCACACTTTTCTTTTCTCATACCTTTTTTCTTTGCCAAGGAGAATTGGCTGTGACACTTAATGGGTATATTTTGTTAAAGCTAAGTTCTTTTAATGTCAAGCTATTATATCTTCTACATACAGAAGAGAAATGGTGCCAAGATTTCTAACAAGTAGGTACACATTCGTCTTTAAACAGAAAGGCACTAAAAAAGCTTTGTGGTGTTAGATTGATGTGTTGAAAGACATGCAAGTCAATTCTGAATCTATTAGACTAAAGGCTGTTTTTAAGAAAAAAGCCTATAGATTAATACTCATGCTAAAAACAAAAGTCTCTGATCTCCTTGCCCAATTTGTAATAAACAACACATACCTTTACCTATAATAATTTGACAACAAAAGTAGAGTAGAAATGTTGCCTTGTTGTACAAGGTTTTACTAAGAAACAGAATATCATAGTCTATCTTTTTTACACATTTTTAAGTAAAAGTAAAAAAAAATACAATTTCAGTCTTCAATGAATTCTGTTTGCAATGGCTTATATGTGTAAGAAAGGGATAGCCATCATAACTTAATACTTATCAAGTTTTGATTTCCCATTCCATGCTCAGGATGAAAGATTCTAATATATGAATCATACACTCTTCATCTTACATATGAGAAACTGAGACCCTGACAATGACTTATCTGGGATTATACCACTATTAGTGATTAAACTCCGATGTCTTGACCCTTAGTATAGTGCTCTTTCCACTGCAATATTCCACATTTCTTCACTGATTTTGACTCTCTAAACATCAAATGAAAAGGAGGTGAATTTTAATAAGTCTAGATTAAAGCTATCAACTGTATATATAACTTTACTACTTGTAATAAGATGCATCTCTCTTAGAAAGCGGGCTGGAAACAGTCTAGAGTTCTAGATTACAAAGCCATGCCGACATAGTTATAAAGCTGTTAGCTCCTATAACATAGGTCAGTTTCATCACCAATGGTCATCAGCCTATTTAGAAGTTTTTCTGATAAAGAAATAGACTAATTAGACAAGGCTCTGGCCCTACAAAGCAGCAGAAGGAAAAGAAAACAGAATACATAAACAGAGAAGTTTGCCCAGGCTGTAGCACTGAATCTGATTTGGAATACTGACAATGCTTAAAATATAAGATCAACCAAAGGTTCTTTGTTGTACATACGGATGCAGCACTGAGTAGCAGGTTCCAAAATATGCTTTGCAAAATGTAAGTATGAAGAGGTTTTAAGTGAAAACAGAAGTTCTCAAATTCAAATATACTAGAGTCGGGGCATCTGGGTGGCTCAGTGGGTTAAGCGTCTGCCTTCGGCTCAGGTCATGATCCCAGGGTCCTGGGATCGAGCCCCACATCAGGCTCCCAGCTCAGCGGGGAGCCTGCTTCTCCCTCTGACCCTCTCCCCTCTCATGCTGTTTCTCTCTCTCTCTCTCAAATAAATAAATAAATAAAATCTTTAAAAAAAAAACAAATATACTAGAGAAAAATTGCGTATAATATCCCTTTCTTGATATTTATATTGCATGTGAGCATACGAAAAGCTTGGCAAAGTTGTACACTAAAGATATCTATTTAACTATTTTACCAAGTATGTCCCAAACTTACCTGACTACAGAACCTTTTCTTTTTTTTTCTTTCAAATAATAGCATTTTATAGAACACAATGGGAAACACTGATTTAGCATGTAGTGTATGTCCTGAGAAGCTGAAGCAAGGAATTCTATTGTCCATCCTCAAGCAGAAGTATTGTCTTGAATCTCTTTCCTGAGAATAAGAGATACACAAAATATCATTTCATGATTAACATCTCTCCTTTACTTCCGCTTTCCTTTTCCAAGCCCCCTCAAAATTAAAAACCCACAAGAGATTTAAAAAAACCATAACATTCAAAGTGGCTACTTAGGTAGGTAAAAAAATGAAAGTCACATCTTTTTATTTGCTTACAAAGGTCATTGCATCTGTCATGAGGGCCAATCATTTTAGGTAAGATTATGGATTATCCCCAATCCCTAACACACACACACACACACACACACACACACAGAAACACACACAGAGTCTGCTTTATGGCTATATATATTAAGTGTGTCAGGGCTGGATGGAACTGAGTGCCCGGAATTCTGTTAGGTTATTTTTTATGAGCTTTACTTCATTTTTTTGCCCCTGTCCCTGTTAGTAATGGAAGTCGAAGAGCAGGCTTCCTGCATAAAAGTTATGAATAAACAAACTTGCAGAGTCCCCTGTGGCACAAAAATTTTCAAATGTAAAAGATAAAGAAGAACTTGGCAAAAGCAATCTGTGAATTGGCTTTAAGAACCCACCAAGGAGTTTTTCTAGCTAGTTGCTAGTAACTCCGAGGAACTGCTAATAACCACTCTTACTCCCTGCTGATAGGAGGCCTTAGCTGCTTGGACATAAGCATTTAGCCTTGTTCTGTACAGAGCAGATTTCTATTAGACTATGTGAGAATGTGTAAAATAAGGTTAGTTAGGATTTTTCTTTCCTGTGCAAGCTGCACAGGGCGAGGGTGGGAGTGAATATGTCTGCCTGTGTCGTCTGGAAATTCAAGGCTCCTTTTGTTAACCGATGGCAGAATGAGCAGAAGAGCTAAAATTTGCTGGGTATTGTTTTACTTGCTAATTTTTCCAGTTCAAATTTAACATTGACTTCTAAAGTGATAGGGGATGCTCCTGGAAAGGTGATTTAACCAAGTATTGCTGAACAACTTAGCATTACTTTAGTATTGAATTACAAGCTTCAGAGTAAACCAACTCTCAATGACAAAACAATAACCATAAATGGTTTCCCTCAGTCCTCAAATATGTATATATATTTACATTCCCAACAATTCCCCGGGCAGGGACCCGGAGCTTTGTTTACTGCAGAGTCTGGCCATGTGGAAAATACGGGCACTGAAGTGGAGAATATTTTCTCATTCTTCTATGCCAGTGTTGCCCTTTTCTGTCAAGATGCACATGCACGTGTCCACGATCGGAGCGATATTTACAAGCTGTATTTTACATAATTCCAGGGAATGACTATCTACTCTTCCACTGAAGAGAATTCCCTTGGCACTCCTGCTTGCCATTCCATCCTGCTGGTTCGTTTGTTCTGTTGTATATCCTGCAGAGTGATGCATTGCAGCATCTTCACCGGTTGTAGCTGAAGTAGAGTCATCCATCATCCCAATCACTGGAACTGAGGACCTTATGGACTGGGAGTAAATTATGAAGCTATGAGGAAGGTGATCATTTCTGCAGAAACAGCTATTTTATGTTCCTGTTCTCTATACCATCCTTTCTTTCTTGTTTGGGATAATGAAACAGTAAAAGCCACAGGGGCGGTTTGTGTCCCCTGGATTCATACTGAAAGAAGAAAATACAATCAATAAAAATGTACTTAACAAGCCTAAGATTGACTGGTATTTTTCTTGTTTATTTTGAATTTCAGATGTGATTTTCTGTTGACCCGCTGCTAATGCCAGAGAGCTGTGGATTTCCCAGATTTAAGTGTGTTATAAATGGATAAACTTCACCACCTGGGATGATTTAAACTGATTTGAGATCCAGTGTGGGCACTGCAAAGGGAAAGTTGTCAGTTATCCTAGTAAATTTCAGCCATGTGGAGTCAAACTAGATAAGTTCCTCCTCTCCTACACTCTCTGCCCCTTCTTCTGCAAGTGGAAACATCAATCAATGGCTGAAAACTTGCCATTTTGCTTCATGTCATTTACACAAGTCTTCATTTTACTCTAGTAAATTTAGAATCACTTTAACATTCAATATATGGAAAATATACGCTTAAATAACTTCAAGAAAATGGAATAAATTCCCAAATATTATTAAGGGAAATTGAAATTGAAGATAATTATTAAATCTTAAAATTGAAGTGGTTCTAATACATGACCGATTTGACTGAACATTTATTTTTCTTCCAGTTACTCTGCAGTTACACAGTTTCGATCTTGTAAAACCCGTCAGTATTGATCTGCTTTGGTTTACCTTTATTTCATACATGTTGACTATTTTCTAATGGAAGAGTGCTATATTGCTATTATGGACACGTACTAATTCTTTAGTAAAAACTTTTAAATCTGAGAAGTCATTATTAGAGCTAAGTAGCCTCACTTTGAAGATGGATTTTCTTTAACCTAAATAATGTGATAACACATCGATGTAGTTACTTTAAAATGGCTTAACTAGTAGAATGAGTCATATTTAATCAACAACACAGTAAATGTAATCTAAATTAGTATTTTAAATTTGGAAGGTGCACACTTTTATGGATAATAAGACATGAAAGAAAGCATTCTAATTAAAAATTAAATACTGGGCAGACACTAAATCTTGGTTGCATCTGGTTGCTACATATGAGAGATAAATATTTAACACAAATTAAACTGTGTGGTATTTTTGAAGCAAATATTTACCTTTTATTTAGGATGACCACGTACATACTTTTTGTACTATAGCTACTGAATGTTTATGCAAAATGCCAACAGACACACTAGGAATCTAGTCTAATGGAAATAAAAGTTGGAAAAGAAATGAAACTTTCTCTGAAGGGGGGGAGTGTTTTTTATAGGAAGTATAGCGGGGCAAGCTAATCTTACCATGTTTAAATGCAAATTTTATTGAGACAAATCAAAGGCAATGAAAGGCAGACAAAGAGTTTCATTCTATTTTAAACTACTTTATTGGCTTCAGCCACTGTTTTTGAATGAAGCCAGTCTCCTACACTTTACTGACAATAGTTTCTACCCAATCTTTCACTAAGGAAGAGAAAGTTCATTAACCTGAAGAACCAACCCTTCCATCACCTTTTCTTGCCGGTTAGTAAAATAATGAAAGAGGGACTCTGTTAGAATTTTTGTTTGTATATTTTTAGTTAAAAAATTGAAACCTTGAGTGTTTGACTGGAAGTACAGAAGCACTAACTACACATGCACGGTTCCTGAAATACTCTTAAATGTTGCATCCATAATTTTCAGATGGGTGGGGAGAGCTGTTCATCTAAGGGTAATTCGGATGGGGTGCTTTTAAAATCTGCACAATGAGCCAAAATCAGGCCCTAGATGGACAAGGTTCTAGAATTTCACACGTCCTTGTAATAAAATATTGGGACTCTTATTTCAAAGATAGATTTATAGGCTTGAATGTAACTTAGGTTGCTCAAATTTCACATGAATATCCAAAACCAGATTAAATTCATATGGTTTTCTGTATGGGATGGAAAACAGCTTTGGATGTACCACCTTCTTGTATCTGCTTTTACTAAAAGCTAAATCACATAATCCGTAGTTAGTGGCCTCTGACGCTTAGGAAGTGTCTTTACTGTTCTTTGTAAGACAGTTTCCAGGTCCATAGTATAATTTAAAAACAATTTAGGTAATTGACAGAGAAATAGATTCCCATGGCATATCTTACACAACCATTTGGCTGACAATGACTGACTAACATGACTGAATTCTTCCAGTAATGCATTAATTCACTGCATAAAGAACTGATACAATTCGTTGTTGAGCTAGTTCGTACTAGGGAGGCAAGTTTGCCTAATCTTGGCCATACATATATTTCAAATATATGGTATTACAAAGCACTGCGCCTTAATCAGACAATGTAATGTCATTAAATATTACTAATTTTGAGTCCTATCTTTAACTTAGAAAGTAATTTCCACATACAAACTAAAATAATGAACTTAAAAGTTATGGAAATATGACAGAATATATACGCAGTGCTTACCTCAGAAGCAAGCAAACAAAAAAATACTATTGCTCAGTGTTGTTTGACTTAACTATTTCCTGCTTAATATTCAGAAGTTTCCCTTCGTAGGTTTCTGTGCTCAGTATTCTTATAATGTAACACAACTGCTTTGATATAAATCACAAAAGCATACATACATGGCTCTTCTTTCATCAATCCACTTGAAAATGTCTTCACAAAAATAACCTTTAACTGTTACAAAACTTGGTTTTTATATTCCCAAGAGGAACCCCATTTTCTATCTGAAGAACATCGGGATTATTATTTCATAGGAAAGCAATCAGTACAGTGCCTTTAGCACCTGTGACTGATTTTCTCCGTTTACATGTTCCTACACATCGTTAATCCTTCCCTTGTGTACTGAAAGGCATATGGCATTAGTCAGTAGTGAATTAAAGATCTTCTGTTTGCTTCAAAGATAACTTTGAGGCTCTATATTCATGATGTAGAAAGTGCATGATTATTCATTTTTAAAGCCTGCTGTGTAATTTACCTAAGGTTATTTTTAAAATTTAAAACATTAAAATACATAGAACAAAAGATAGGAAATAAAATTAATTCTTACATAACTGTACAATAACAAAGGATTTCCACCTTCCATTATTGAAATCATTCTCAGTAAAATATAATTTACATAAGAATTGGTACATTTTATCGAACATGCAGTCTATTCGGCCCATTTCTGCATTTGATAGAATCACCAGAAAAGATAAGAAAAAAACAGAATGGCATTTGTGCTGACATCCATATCAAAATAGCATAGAAAAACAGTTTCAGAAATCTAATACCTTTAGAACATCTATGGATGATAGGGAAGTTTCCAAATACTCCGTGTTCAATAGCATGCAAAAAGTTTTCATTTTGATCCCAATAACTCCAAAAGCTTAGGAATCCCAAGCTAAACTTTCCTCTGGATATTTCTTGATCTTTTTATGTGGTCTTTTATAAAGCTCTATTACTTTTTATCTGCCCCAACTCTGGTCAAACATAGAATACATCTGTCTCAAGTATCAGGCAAATGACTTCTTGGTACTTCTTTATTTTCATTTCTGTGCAGTGATTTTTACAGCTCATGGAGCTGGAACCCAGTGTTAAGACTTTGGTCAGCTGTTTTCATCTGTTTGTAGCAGAAGGGGCCAGAAGGCATACTGAGGATAGCCAAACAATGCACTACATTGAAGAGTTCAGATGAGTAAATCAGATTAGCAACCATAAAGAAATCAAGAGACCTGCCATCTTGTGCATTAAAATATGGGTGGAGCAACCAGTAGAATTTAAGGTCTGTGAAGACAAGGATTTCCATCTGTTCTGTTCACTGCCATAACCAGAATAGAACATAGTAGGCACCCAGTGGGCATCCATTTAATGAATCAATAATATGTACAGCACAAGAGCAAACAAAAGATACAGCAGATAGTACCATAGAAGATGAGGTAAGAGAAGAAAGGCCACTCAATAGAAATAAATCTGATCAGTGAAATATAAAGGATGCAGGTATACAGATCGGAATCAGGAAAATGCCAACGGAGGAGAGTGAGGCAGGCAATAAAAACACTTTATAATAAAGCTGACTTTTTTTGAGCGCTTTCTATTGCTCTAAGTGTTTTTACATAGATCACCTCTCTTTGTCCCTCATGCTACAGATAGGAAAATGACTCACGAGAGGGCTCCTCCTTGTCCAAGGTCTTGATTTTAGAAAATGGTAAACATCACATCAGAATCCAGGGTTTCTGCCGCTTACACTTTGCTGTACTGCCTCCTTTTGGATTCTCTAAAGATTGTAAATATTAAATAGGCCCTGGCAAAGCAAGCAGAACAATGGATGCACAAAACTAGGAAAAGGACTTGATTTTGAGCCAAATATCTAGGCCAGCCAGGAAAGCTAATAAATTGGATTACTGTTTGGAGTTTAGCTGACCTGGGACTTCATGTTAGAATGACATGGAAGCTCATGGCAAGATATGAGCAGATTAGGATAGCAGGTTGTTTTTGCCTTTTATGGCATGCATCCTCCATTTTAATTTTCTTAGTCAAACAATTTCCAATATATTTTTTAGCATCAAAACATGTTATGGATTACCAAAGATTAGTATTTATATTTTAGTACTTGACCTGCTGGTTGGTGAAATACATATATATAAAAACTCTCCTAAAAATAGAGTAGTGTTTTTCTATGCATTTGAATTTTAAACTTTATAAGAGCATCTGTATAATTTCAAAAATGGAAAGCCATCCATTTAAAACATATTCTTTATTTAATCAACAGGCATACTGTTGGGAAGAATTTGGATTATTGAACCATTGGATGAAATAAGATGGCCACTGAAATTTATCTGAAGAGTAGATTTTAAGCTAGTAGGGTCACTACCATTTATTAAAATCTTCATTGTTATTTGCTTGTATTAATTAGAGCAGGTTTTCTCAACCTTGATATGACTGATATTTTGGGTAGGACAGTTCATTGTTGTGGGATACTGCACTACAGGATGTTTAGCAGCTTCCCTGGCCTCTACCTATTAGATGCCATGAGCAACTGTCCTTAAAAGTAAGGTGCTTAGGGTGTAAAATTTAATGCCCTCTCAGGTCACATCTCACCTTGCTCTGGTCCCAGACCTGGCACATGTTTCAAATGTCTCCTTGGAGAGGTGGTGGGAAAATTCTACTCAGTGAAACACTGACTGAGAGGACTACCAACGGTTTTAACAAGTACATTACAAAATGTATAAATGGGCTCAATAATATAGAAGTTCATTTTCATTCAAATAATAGTTTAAATATGTAGTACTTGCTGTGAAAGGTTGTTTCTACATGACCTGTTCAGGGACTGTTGGAGGAGGTCATCCAAAGGACATGACTGCCTGTTGACATGCGAGCCGGACTCAGGTAATTGGAGTGCTCCTTACGCTCTCCCCTGGCCTTCAAATGTACCTTCCACCCATCAGTCCCACAGTAGGAGCCATTTCAAAGATGTCTCCTTGAGAAAGTAATACATTACTGAGACCACCTGAACCAGATACATCACTGAACCCTGTTAAAGTCTCTATAAAAACTTTTAAGATTCTAGCAGGCAGGTGGGAAGATCTATTCATCTTGCCACTACCCAAGGTAAGCCTCATACGTAAGTTCCCTTGCTTACTGAAATTGCCACCCACCAGTCGGGAGGGGCCTTCCTCTTTCTTTGGTGGTCTCTCCTAATGCTCCATGTATGGAGGACAGTTTCAAATTTCATCTGGGGAACTCCCAAGGTGGTGAACTAACAGGGACCCAGGTTCTTTCCATACTGAGCCTTCACCATCTAAAACCTCTTCTTTTCTGTGACCAATTGGTAGAGGGGGAAGAGAACATGGAAAAGGCAAACACACTTCTTAAAAGCTGCATCCCAGGTGTAAGATACTTTGTTTCACATCCCATTGGCTAGAACTCAGTCACATGTCTATGCCAAAGAAATCTGAGTAATGTCATCTGTGTGCCCAATATAAATAGGAAACATACAGTTCATGAACAGCTTGGTACATATACCCTAGAGAACATAGAGTCAATGTTTGTGAGGATAGGAAAAGAGAGAGAGAAAGAGAAAGACATACCCCTCCAAAGCTAGTCTTAATTCAAATCACATTGACAAAAAAGTGAATAAATAAACTGGGACAAATTCACATAACTGGATACAATGCAACCATAAAAAGAAATAAACTACCACTGGTCAAGACTGCAGGAATGAACCTTTGGAGATATATCAGGGCAACATAACAAGTCCTGGCAGATGACACACAATATTATAGATAACGATAGAACTTCAAAACAAACAAAACACAACAATAATATATGCATCAGGCACATGATAAAACTAGCAAATCTAGAAAGTGGTAAACATGGAATGAAGAATAGTGGAAACACAATGAGAGTGGAATAGGAGAATGGCACAAAGGTAAATGCAAGTTATTGGAAATGGTCTAGTTTGGGGGTTGAGTGGTGGGTTCAACGTTACCGTTCATATTACCATTGTTTATAACTTAAATATAGTATTGTTTATGTACTTAATAATGCATTACAATATAGAATATTAAAGCAAAAATAAATCAAAATAGAACAAGCACATTGGAATTTATTTATTATTGAACATTATGTATTTACTGAGCATTTGCTAGTGGCAAATTTAACCAAATTGTTAAAGCTTTAGGACTTGCACTGCTAGTTATTTTAGAAATCTTGAAGCAGGATGAAGTAGTTAATTAGACTGCTATGAATTTCTGGTACTATATTTCATTTTTGCTTTAATTACTGTTATTTTATGATTTATTTTGATTACAACACATTAGTGTTAATATTAAGATTTTTTAGTACACTATTTTGAATAACTTGGAGGAAATTGTTTTTCACTCTATTATGCATTTGGAAATGTAATTTTATTATTTCAAGGAAGAGGTTTTTCTTCAATATTTTAAATTTTTAATGGGATCAAAGAGCAAGTAAGAGGAAAATACAGAAATGTGGTTATATTAAACTCTATTAATATATTTCATTAGATGAATAATAGTGAAAAGAAAATAAAAAAAAAAAACCTCTTTGGAGTATGTTGATAAAAAGTCTATCTATCTGTGCACTGTAGAGTTAATTCGTACTGGAGTAAAAAACCTAGAAATCTTTGGAATCATAGAGAAAGGCAGTAATTTACCAAGATCAATATTATTTGGTCTGTGGGCCAGTTAATGAACAGACCTTTATTCAAATACCCTCCTGTGTACTCAACTTAGAGTCACAAAATCTGATGTCTAAATTTAGGACTCCTGCTACCACCTGAGAGCCCTGTTTTATGTAGTTTTTAGTCTTCTGTCTGAAACTATCTAATCAAGGATCACAGAAACTGAGAAAATGCTGGGGCCAGGAAGAAAGGAGGAAAAGAAATTCACTTAACCTTCTTTTTCTCTTTTCTTTTCTAATATCATAGGAATTCATCTAGGTACCCATTTAAAGTGCAACATCAGAGAAAGAGCTTGTAATCTAATTAGTAATGGGTGACTGGTAAGACTATATTGGAGAATTTATGCAAGTGAGAAGTATTTTTTTAAGATTTATTTATTTGAGAGAGAGAGAGAGAGAGAGCAGGGAGAGGGGCAGAAGGAGAGAATCTTTAAGCAGACTCCCCATTGGAGCACTAAGCCTGTCACGGAGCCTAACATGGGGCTTGATCTCACAACATATGAGATCATGACCTGAGCAAAAGCCAAGAGTCAGATGCTCAACTGACTGAGCCACCCAAGTGCCTCAGTGAGAAGTATTTTTTAAAAGATTTAACATGCTCATTTATATTCCCATTTATATTTAGTTATTTAGGTGTGAGCATTCACAGAGATGCATATTGTTTAAACATCTTGTTTTGGCAAAAGTACATAAAAAATCTCAAGCAAATAAATTTGCTTGGGGAAGGTTGTGATATTTTGACAAGTTTAGGATGGATAAATATAAAACTGATGCAGAAACTGTGATAGACATTGGTGTTTGCTTCATTATTGTCATGGAGATTTTGTATAAAAATACATTTGACAAGCTTTGTTATGTTTGGTGCAATTGAAATGTTGTTTGTGTAATTCCTTTGATGATTAACTGACTGGAGTTTTAATGATGCCATTGAAGAGAAAAACAATGAAGCATCATTCCTAACAACTGGTACCCATAGCATAGAAAATGATTTTCACATTTGGCAAATTTACCTTGAATACAGCTGTTGGATGAACATAAAATTTGAATAGTTGGAAGAAAAATGAGATATGGAGCCTGACATTTATAATGAATTATCAAATGTGAGTAATTGTACTCAGTTGAACCAAAACACTGAACTTTTTGAAGCTGACTCATCACTTTAATAATTTCCTTTTAAAAGCTATTTTATGCCTAATAAATCCACAAAACATCAAAGTGCTAGTATGATCAGTGCTATTTCTTTCATTATATGAAGAAGGAGTGAGCTTTAAAGTAAGTTTTCCCAGAAAAATATTTTTCTCCATAATACAGTGATTACCACACTCCTGATTCTGCCTGTTCATGATTTGGCTCTATGAGGTAACAAATGTGTAACTACACAGCAGTTATTCATGCAAAATTTGGTTCCCAGAAACAAGAAATATGCCAAAGAAAAAGAGCCTGAGATTATCTGCAGGATGAAGGGTGGATGGAGAAGGAAAATCTTGATTTTCACCTTTGCTAATATGCTAGTTGTTCAGGGCCAGTTATCCAGAGCCCAAGATCTGTGAACTTAAACTCAGTTGGCATAACTCTCTCTATCAGGGATAATCATGGTGTCATGTTTTATCATAGCTAGAGGGGGAAAATATCACTAATACTTAACTATCATGTCAAAGAATTAATGGAATTTGTAAAATTATTGCCTTTTTCCAGAATTTACAATGAGGCCAAGGAGTCTTGCTTGATGTGGCTTTTTAATTTTGATTTCCCCTTTATACCTAGTGTTTATTGGAACAAATAAGCTCCATTAAGTGGCAAGAAGGAAAATACAGGTTTGGGCCATTCAAACCTTTATAACTTGTTTTCTTGGTGAGGAACATTAAGAAATAGACAAAGTCTAGCGCTTACGAGCCAAAATAATACATAGAAATTGCAACCACATTGGGTGAATTTAAGATTAGGGCATCAGCAAACCAGGCTGTGAATCATTTTGACTTTAGGGTCACAGTAGAAAGTTGTGGTTGGTGTATCTCATTACCTGGATATGCCACAATTTATGTACCATTCTTGTGCTTATAGATGTTTGAATGTGTCTGGTTATTTTTCTAATGCTATTTGAACATTCTCATACTTTTTTCCTGGTTATATTCAGGAGTTTTCCTGGTGCACTGGCTTTCAATAATGTTTAACCACGCACAGAATATGAAATTTGTTTTACATAGTGACTAAGTAAACAAAATTTTCCCCAAACAACAAAAATAATTCTTATTTGGTGCAGTCTCATATTTTCTATTCTGTTGTATTATATTTATCATCTATCATATATTATTTTAGTTTGAAAACCTTTTGATCACCTGAGAATCATGACCATAAGATCATGACAATTAAAGCTCAAGTTCATCTGATTTGGCAAATGAACCCAATTGAAGACTGGATTACTATTAAATTAATCTCTTTGAGATTCCTCTTTCACTGAGTTTGGGTCTTAGAGGACTAAATTTGTCCATGTAAACCACTGATGTATCAAAAGCTCTCTTCTCTGCCTTGCCTTCCTTCAAGCAGAATGAATTCTTTTCTTGCTCTTTTCCAAAGTAATACATATCCTGGGATCTATCCTCCCCTACAATGGAATGGAGAGATGAGGAAAAGGCTGATGCTCTGAAATTTTAACTGCAACCAGGTACACGAATTCAACTAGGAGGAGGAAGTAACATATCCCTGCAGTATTTCCAATCTAGTTATACCAATAATGTATACTTAGATTCTCATTTGGCTTCTCATGTCTGCTTTCAGTTGATTGGATTTAAAATGGTTGTGAATTACTTGACATTCTTTTCATTAAAAGTTGGTGTCTATATCCCTTCCCCTAGGAACTGATTGGGGAAGTGATGCTATATGACTTCTAAGGCTACAGCATAACAATGACATGTGCCTTCTACTTGGTTCTCTTTGAACACTCACTCTCCAGAGGCTTCCTCTTGGGTATCTCAGAACCCCGTTGTCGTGATGGGAGAAAACCAAACCACCTAGGGAGCCGTATGAGAGTATGTAGCTGACAGTACAGCTGAGCCCAGAATTAAGTTCTCTTATCCCAGGCACCAGACATGTGAGTGAAGAAGACTCCAGAATAATCCAGCACCAAAGCATTTGAGTGACCTCCCCCACCATCCATCTGAGTCTGTTCAGCTAAGGCTCCAGAACTGTGGAGCAGAGACCAGATATATTTGCTGGACTCTATCCTGACCCACAGAACCTGTAGATGGTGGTTGTTTTCCACTAAGTTAGGGATGGTTTGTTTTTTAGAAATAATGACTGGAACAATTGGAGAAAAGAAAGTGTGGATGAGGGGAAATAAAAAGGCTTTCCTCTAGTCTCCAACAATATGTTCAAGCAACAGATGAGTCATACAAAGGAAAAAGACAATTATTGGGAAAGGGAACTCTCAGATATGTATATCATTTTTAGGAGTTCTTCAAGGTTTATCTGGATCTAACCAGTCAGGATAGATTCCTAACAAGTAAGCCCCTAATATTTATAAACAGTTATTAGAGGGAGTTTGAAATGGCTTTAGGGCTGTGGTTTTGGATGACTAAGGCCAGCTTGTAACAAATATCACCCACCTGGCCAGTTCTGTCTGTGGCTTGAAGTGCAAATATATGTATGACAAAAATTATAAATACATATAAAATATACACACCCACATACATACACATACACATACACTTATTTAGAGGAAAAAGCAAATGACTCTGCTTCCCCCCCCAAAAAATTCATATCAAGATTTGGATTTAGTAATAGATACTCATCTTCAGATAATCCTGGATTTAGTGCAAACCACACACCATCTCTTATATTGCCTACATTTGTATTTATATTTCTGAACAATAAGAATTAGTATCTATTTAAAGATCCAAGATAATTAAATATTTATTTTTTATTATATGTTACCAAAAACATATATTAAAACCTAAGCATTTCAATAACAAGGACGAAACAAAAAAGGGGAAGGTGAGAAGCTGAGGTCATAGAAACCATATTATTCCCATAACTTTATAATTAAATCTTTCCCCCTTTTTATGACAGCAAATTGGGTGCAAAATTTATTTTGGAATTTTTATATATACTCTATGCCATTTTAGTGCCTAATTTATATCCTTGGGGGGAAAATTAACTTTATCTTTGTACTGGTTATTAGGACTCTCAGTTTCAAATAATAGATATTCACAGGCACTAGTTTAAGCAAGCTTTACTATGGTGCAAGAATATCTCACATAACTGAAAAGTAAGTATACAGTTAGCTGTTAGGAATTGCCTGGGAATGGGAACTGGAAGGTTTGTGCCTGCTTCAATTTTCTCTCTCTCAAAGATAAGCTTATTCTTATTTTCCTGACCATGTAACATATCAAAACAAAATTTAAAAAAAAGAAGAAAAAAAAAAGAACACAAAACAAAACCAAAAAACCATGGCTGCTGATGAATCCTGAGTGGACATGTTGCACCCTGAGACAGATTTTTCTTTCGCAATCCCAATGTTAAATTCCTAGGGTGTGAGCCGCAAATATCTTGGCTACATGATCATCTTTAGGGAATAGAATCTGATGGTCCTGCCTGCTTGCTGAGAGGACAAGGTCATGTTGTGCAAAATATCCATCCAGGCTGACCCTGGCCAGGCTGTGGTAGGAAAGGAAAGGCAGTCCCCAAACAAAGATGGCGGGCAGAGATGGGGCCAAATTCCTTCCCCAGAGGAAGCCATTATGAATATACAGACTTCATTTTAAAACTCTAGAATGATTTACTAGAGAAACCAATGCATCTCCCAGTTACACTGATCCATTTGAGAAGCCTCAGAATAAAAGACATGTCTGCCTTGTCTTGCCACATTCTGTTCCCTTTCCACTGGCTACACAGTTAACAGAGAATTACTGCCTAGCAGTTTATGTTGTGACCAAGGGGAGAACCCCACATATGAGGGACACCATCCTAGACTGTGCTTAACCTACTGGGCCACCCAAGTGTCCTGAAACCAAAATGATTTAACAGTATATAATTTTGCAGAATGTTTTCCTTATAGTAATAATGAAAAAAAGTAATAGTAATAACAATGACGATGGTACTAGCTACTTTTTGTTGAGTGCTATGTTCCAGTGAAGAGCACTTTACAGGTATCTCCATCTTAGCAACACAATTTTCCTATAACGTAAGTTTAACTGTTTTCACTTGCATCTTGCAAATCATGAATCAGGCTCAGAGAGGTTAAGTTTCCCAAGATCCCACAGCCAGAAAATGATAAAGCCAAAAATGTGACTACAGAATCTGAGCACTTAACCACTTTGCTTAACTGCTTCCCGCAAGGGATTTAAAAAATACATATAGTATTGAGAACAGATTGCAATTTTATTTTGAGAAACAGAGTAAAGTTCAATACAAAGACACTCGCATAGAAGACTCCCAGTAGCAAATATGTGGTAACCTTTCCACATATTTTCTGAAATATTTGTCCTTAGATACTAATCCTAAAGTTTTTCAACATCTGGTTGAAATTATGCATTTTGCTTTATCTATAAAACTGTAAAATGTTAAGTCATTAGCACCAAGCAAACATGTGTTCTTCATTATGTTTTATTCTATTCATATTGAAATAGTATTAAAATAACATGACACGGTTTCTCTATTCTCTTTATTTGTGCTATTTTAGTAGTAAATAAAGTGTTTTGTTGTTAGCATAAAAAGCCACATTGAAAATTTTGGAAAACTTTTTCTTTTATTTTGTTTTTGCAAATTATCGACTGTGATAAAATATTAAAATGTTGTAACCCAGAATTATGAAAAACAATTCCCCCTCTAGTAATACTATATTTCCAACTGTAATGAATTATTGTCTAAGAAAAATTGCAAAGCTTTTTAAGAAATAGCTTGTCTCTATTACCATTTTAGAAATCTTCACACTGTGGGTCACCTCTTTTTTTTCCTAATGAAGATTTTCCTTTTTTGACTTTTTTTTGTGGGGTGGATGTTCTATTCTGGTCCTTTTACCTCTCTGACTGCTCCTCTCACTCCCTCTATCTTAGCACAGTTGTCTTTCAAAGCACAGATTTTTGCTATTTTATATTAATCCAGGAAAACAAAAGGTGTCCCTTACTGTGATTTCATGATTGCATGTGGACCTAAGGAATATGGTCCTGCACTGACATTTCCTGGATTCAATTCTCTCTTCAGTTACTAGATACGTGACCTTGGGTGGGAAATTCAACATCTTCATACATCAGTTTCTTTATCCGTAAAATTTGGAGAATCATAATACTTTGCCCAGAGGGATACTGAAAGGATTAAAATGAGATAATGTGATGTATTATCCCATGGTGCATGGTAAGCACTTAATCAACATATACTGTTTACTTGAACCCTGACTTCTCAACCATACTCCAATTCCTTATTTCTCTCCCCCCACTTCCACTACAGACTTAGTAGTTAGGAATAAAGACTCAGTTGGGAATAAAGATTAATAAGAGTTGATAAAAATACTTTAGGAAGAGTAGTGAAGTGATGTTTGGGGCCTTTGGGCAGGAATACCTGACAGATGGCTCCTGAGGTAATTCAGCCATGAAGGGGGGGGGGGGGGGGCGGGGCGCGCTGAACTAAGGGAATGTTAAGAGACGTGGATGGAATGATCTTTCAGAAATGGAGCTTTTATGACTTTAAGACTGACTGCATGTGTAGGATAAGGAGAGAATAAATAAGTAGGATTATTTCTAGTGATTAGAATACTGAATAAATTGTTTAACAATTCCTTAGTACAGAGAAGAGAGACTATTGAGAGAGGCAATGAGGGCAGGAGTGGAAGGGGGTGTTAAATTTAGTTTTGGACATTCTAAGGGTGAGCCTTCTATAGGAAATCCAGTTATAGCTACTTAATGCACACACACCCACATTTACACACACACATATATATACACACACACATACATATATATGTGCATGTATATGCATACAAATAAATACTACATGTGCAAATATATATTATATATGAGTTTTAAATTATATATATATCTAAAACTCTGTATACACAGTAGTCCAAAACTCTTTCCTGTGTGGGGCATAAACATACATTTATCACTTATTAGTACATGGATATGCATAAGGTCACATAGGACAGAATTTGGAGAGTGAAAAGAAAACTGACCCAAGAAAAGGAAAGATCACAAAAAGATCATTGTGTTTTGGATTTCTAGATTGAAAAACAAAATAATGTTATAATTTTTGAGATGTCAAGAGAGAAAATATGATGAATTAAAGACTAAAGACTGGGCTGGAGAAAAATTTGGCAGAAAGACTTAGGAAGCATATATTTTTGGGGGGTTCTATAATATTTTCCTCAATTATATAAAAGTAAACAAACTCCATTTGGTCCACTGGCTTACACTCCCCTCTACCAACCATCTGAGACCTGGATTCTTGACTGAAATAGATGTCTATAGCTACTCATTCTTTCTTTCTGCACTTTATTTTGAATATCCATTTCTTTTTTAAAAATTTTTATTTTATTGAAATTAATTAATTAATTAATTAACATATGATGTATTATTAGTTTCAGGGGTAGAGTTCAGTGATGAATATCCATTTCTTAATAGGAACTTGCAACTCCAGCTTGTGTTAATAATTCAGCAATTATTTCTATCTTTTGTTAGAACTCTGCTGCTTTGGGGTTTATTCTGAAAATAAATGGCATAGCATGTTTTCATTTTAGTTTGGGTAGGAAAATAAAAAGCAAACATCATGGTGAATGGGTTCTTTGAAATCCTAAAGCACTTAATGTTCATGCCCCTGTGCTCTGAAAACTGTAAAGGTAAAATACTGATGAAAAAACATGGCAATATTTTGCAAACCATGGGAAGAAGTAAACCAATCACTTTAGGGCTCATATAATATCTTCAAAATTTTGTTTTATTTGAATGTTTTAGGTCAAGTCCCTTTATTAACATTATTATCTTTAATTCTACATTAAAGAGATTTGCGAGGTGCCTGGGTGGCTCAGATGGTTAAGCATCTGCCTTCAGCTCAGGTCATGATCTCCAAGGTCCTGGGATCAAGCCCCACGTTGGGCTCCCTGCTCAGCGGGGGTCTGCTTCTCCCTCTCCCTCTGCCTCTCCCCTTGCTTGTGCTCTTTTTGCCTCTCTCTCTCAAATAAATAAATAAAATCTTTAAAAAAGAGAGAGAGTTGCATTGAACTTTTTCATATTTGTGGTTTTTCTTCACCCTTTATTTTTTTTAAAGATTCATTTATTTACTTATTTTTAAGAGAGAGAGAGAGAGAGAAATTATGCATGCAGGAGGAAGGGCAGAGGGAGAGAATCTTCAAGCCAGCTCCTCTCTGAGCTTGGAGCCTGATGGGGGCTTGATCCCAGGACCGACCCATGAAATCATGACCTGAGCCAAAACCAAGAGTCAGACACTCAACCGACTGAGCCACTCAGGAGCCCCTTCTTCACCCTTTATTAATGCTACTCTAACTTTGGTAGCTCCCGCACCCTGAACAGGTCCAGAAAGAAAATAATTGAAGGCAAACAAGCATTATGTGTCTTCCAGAACACTTTCCCCGGAAGTATGAATAGGCCAAATAGCCCTTGCACTTAATGTTAAACCCTTAGTTAGGCAATTGTGAACAGGAAAATGAAATGTATTTTAATATTCTGAATGATGCTAGATTTGAACAATTCGATTAAATACATTTGTAAAGTTCTCCATATTTAATTCATTTAAAGACAGGTAGTGTATATATATATATATATGTATATATATATATAATGTATTATATATGGTGTATGTATATACACACATATCACTCATCAAATTGGTTATTTTTGCTATTGGGAATAATTTTAATATTTCTTCATATAACTTTTTCTTTTTTTTTTTTTTTTTTTTAAAGATTTTATTTATTTGACAGAGAGAGACACAGTGAGAGAGGGAACACAAGCAGGGGGAGAGGGAGAAGGAGAAGCAGACTTCCCGCAGAGCAGGGAGCCCGATGTGGGGCTCGATCCCAGGACCCTGGGATCATGACCTGAGCCGAAGGCAGACGCTTAACGACTGAGCCACCCAGGCGCCTTCATATAACTTTTTCTAAGATTTCTTAGGATTAAATAATAGCTTTAAACAAATTTAAGTGAGATGTTTTAAGAGTACTATGAGTTGAGTCAACAATATTTCCACCCCTTTCTAAGAAATTTCCTATAATGAATAAGCTAATCAAACTAAAAATAAATAAATAAATTAGATAGATAATAGATAGGTAGATAATATTTTCAGATTCCCTTGAAGTTGGATTTCCATGCAACTATGTTTCTTCCAAGTAGGTACAACCACGTGGACTCAGAAGGAGGAGGTGAGCAATGCAAGGAAGCAGGTATACTCAGGGACGTTTGCTCTTTTTGAAAGCATGGTGGCAGATACTTACTGCATGGATGCCTTGTCTTCATCTTTAGTACAAGTTCTAGTGTACAGTTCCTATCATCCTATGTGCCTAGTACTATAATGAGCAGAGTTGGAGCTTGCATTAGAAGAGACAAATATGATTGAGCTTTTCCTAACTTCTATTGTTGCTGGGTTTCTTGGAGATTCTTCTAGCTCTCTAATAAACTTCTTTCTACTTAAACTAGCTGGAGAGAGAAAACAAAGGACAGAGACCAATAATGAAAGAGGAACTTACTTCGGCTAAAAAATACACTTGGATAAAAGGAGTAGCCCTAGTTGGTCCCTAGAGACATGACAGTGGGGTAGAGGAAGGACAAAGCCTAGAAGAAAGGAGAAGAGGAGGTAGAAGAAGAAAAGGAAAGGGTTGGGGGAAGCAATGGGGAGTGCGTGCATCGCAACAGCCTCAAAAATGTCTGTAAAACATTCCAGACAATTCACATTAACTGATGGTGGTGATAAAAGCAGGCTGCCTTTAAATTTGGTGTCACATGCTATTAGACCTTACTTACAGCATCCAGATACCAACCGGGTCACTTCTATGCTCTATTACCTCCTATAGTGTCAAATGTCTAGGCACCTTACCTGATTCACTATCTTGCTTCAGTGTCCCAGGACTTCCCAAGAATGCCTGCTCTTATTTGAACAACAGCAGTTCAGGCATAGCCAGATCTCCATCTGGGATAGTGTATCCTTTAAGTTTCATCCATTTCATATTTATTCTCTAAACACAGACATCTTGGAGATTAATCTGTAGGTCCATAGTTCATCATGCTTTCTTTTTCCTTAGGGAAATACTCTCCATTCATTATCTATACCATCCTATATGGGGGTTGTTCTGAGTCTTTAGCAGTTCTTTCCTCTTCCCCTCCAGCTATTTTAAATACCTGTCCTTTATGGGATCACCTTGGCACCTCCTCCAGGAAGCAGAGACTCTCTGTATTTATTGAATTGTACTTGTAGCACCTAGTCCCTGATCTCCTTTTTTTTTTAAGTATATATAAATATAGACTGCTTTTTGATTTTTTACTGCTTCATTTTTTTGATGTATCATCTCACTTAGAGTAGACTCTAAGCCCCTGAAGGGTAGAGACAAACATTTTGATTTTCTTTGATGTACTGGCTTCACAAATAATGAATGAAATACAGTAACAATGACAAAGTAATCAATCTACACGGGACGCTGGTCATGATGATTGGAAACAAATAAACCAGAAGCATACGAAATTTTAGGCAACTACATTGCCAAAGAAATCCCAAATGTTCCTCTCAAGGAGGTCTGAAAATTTACAAATAAATCTCTGGGCCTTTAAAACTGCAACAGTAGGAAGCAAGCTTATGTGTTCTACATAGCCCCTCAAAAGGGCACACTGTTCAATACTCACCTCAGATACGCTCAGGAGATCTTGGGCAAGGAAGGTTCTCTCATAGGTCAAAGTCAGGACCCTGGAGGAAAATGAGCAGGTGATAACCTGTGCAAGAGATAAATCAGGGCCTATCAGATTGGCCAATCAAGAAACAAATTCCACAGCTAGAGCCAGGCCTCAAGGCTATTTTTATTGGGTAGCATTTGACTACTACCTATTTCTTATTCTCCTCTTATAGCATTTTAATCTACAGGTCACAAGAACCACACCCAACATAATGTTCATGGATCTTCATGTAACTCAGAGATCCTGGGCCTTGAGGTGTAGGCAGAAATTCTGTGAGACACTGGGGTTGTTTCCTTTGAGAGAAGGTTGTGTTTCTTCCATATATGGGGAAAAAAGGTGCATGTTGATGTTTGGATGGGCAAAGATGCAGCTGGTTGCCTGCCCAGTATTCATTCTCCTTTTCTTGCCAACAGAACCCTGGGCATTGTGCCCAGATAAAGATAAAGATAGGGGGGCAAACTGAGATTTAAACAGATGTGTGAAGATTCAAGATCAGGATTTTTTCCCTCTCCCTGTGCATCTTCCTTTCTAATGCCTCAGATGAGAATATAATAGTGTGTTAAGAGTTCCCAAACCACCTTCAGAGTTGTTGATTTGTTAGAGGGACTCACAGGATCCAGGAGTTCTGATTTCCTGGTTATAGTTTATTATAGCAAAATGACATAACACAAAATTAGCAAAGGGAAAAGGTTCATGGGACAAAGTCTAGAAGAAACCAGTCTGAAGCTTCCAAGATTCTGCTTTCTGTGGGGTTGCACAACATCTGTTTAATTTCTCTAGCAACAATTGGTGAAAACATGTGCAAAGTTTTTTACTATCAGGGAAGCTCACCTGTGTCTAAATCTAGGCGTCCAGAGCTTTCAATGGGGATTGGCCACATATAATGCCTGCAGTACTTACCACAGTCCCTCCAGATCCCCAAAGCAGGTGTTCATTATAAATCACACTTGCACAATTTATCTAGAAAAACGGGTGCCACATGGTTAAAGGCTCCAAGCCTACAAAACACTTTTATCAGAACGTCCAAGACCTCAATTGCTAGGAGTGGCCAAGGGCCAATCCATTCACAGACATGCCCAGTTTTGGGCCTGCTGTGCAAGGTTTGAGTAATTCAGGCCTGCTTAGTTAACTCTTTCTTGCACAGATGGCTGGTGCACTAGCAGCCATCTTGTGATTTTGGGAGTGGAACCTAGGGCAAACTTAGATGTCTTTCTGGATCTACCAATCCAATCCTAGTCTGCCTAACTCTTCATTTTGTGTTTGTGTGCACATGTGTATGTGTAAGAAAGATAGTAACCTATCTTGTATTCCAAAGCTACTATTAAAGTCATCTCCATTACCATTGACCAAGTCCAATTTTCAATTCTTAACTGAAACGAAAGTGAATGTTTATCTACTTCGTTTCCTCACTTTAAAAATGACGACTATAAAATGGCCTTTAAATAAGATTTTATTCATTGATAGTTATCACCGAGCTATAAATTAAAGACATATTTGAATTTTCTATGAAGCATTTCATCTGTATAATTTCTAATGCTCATTACCATTTGCTTTGAGTTGTGAGAAAACAGAACAAAAAGATCAGGAGTTACTCTACTGGGAATCTTGAAAAGCACAATTTTGCTTTATGGACCAACATTGCCTTACGACAACTTCATGTAAAGAGGTATAAAAAATGATATTTATATGATTCTGAATGCCCACATAGCCAGTGCTATACACTTTATGTCTTTTATCTCTCTCTCTCTATGTCTCCCTCTTCTTCATTACATACTTAGTCCTTAGGTTCTACTTCACTCAGAGAATTTTGATGACTACAACGCTAACTTGCCTGCATCACTTTCTCATTAATATCATTTGGTTTTAAGGCAACTATAAAATGCAGGCTCCAATAGAGAACTCATAATCCTGCTTCTTGTTCCTTAGACTCTGCTCTAGGAGAATTATTCTGAGTATCAGCTGAAATGACATCAGAAATAAATTGAGAAACAAAAGACTTGTGGATTCAGAACTTCCTCAGAGAGCTGTCTTGATAGAATACTCAGAGGTTGTAAGCTACTTTAAACAACTTTCAAAATGAAGTTTATAAGAGTATATACATAATTAAAATAAAATAAAAATAAAATAAAATGGGTTGTCATACCTGATAATAGCAATTCATTATATATAGCTATATTAAATAATATAATGTGTAATAACAGAATATATACAATATATAATCATAATACAGAATATATATTACAAATAATATAAAGATATTATTTTATCTTAATTATACTTAACAATATTAATGTCTACTGAAATATATTTTTTAAATGTTTATGGAGATTTTCTTCCTGATTTTTATCATCTTTCCTAATTCTCTTTAATTCAAATGTGCTTTTGAGCATAATCAAGTTTGATTTTAGAGAATGGGCAATAAAATTTCCAGAAAATGATGAAAAAGTAAAAACAACAACTTTACACTATTAGTTGAATATTATCCATAAAGTACTCTTTCTATCAATTCTTTTATTTTAAAACTCTACTGTGATTTAATGGAAAGAATACCATCTATAAGTTTCAGAAATATTTTATTATTATAAAAAATCTAAAACAACAAAAAAAGCCTCCTGTGTCTAAAAGTATAAAAATTCCCCAAATATAAACAAATAATAATGTAAAGAAACAAATAAGCAGAGCCTTGCAAATAAAAGGTGCTCAATGAATATTTTTAAATGAATGAAGGGCCAGGTGACTGAGACTTTGTACCTCTTGGTCTGTGTTACAGGAAAGTACTTCCTAGCTAGTTATTAATCCAGGGCTAATATGGACAACCACAATATAGTTTATTAAACTCCAAAAATGCACTTTCAGTTTTCCACGTTGCTCCACAGATTATGGATGTTAAATTTCTGAAAATTTTTATTTATTTATTTAAGATTTTTAAATTTATTTTAGAGAGAGGGAGGGAGAGAGCAAGTGGGGGTTGGGAGCAGAAGGAGAGGGACGAGCTATCTCCGCACTGAGCAAGGAGCCCTACACAGGGCTCGATCCCACGACCCTGAGATCATGACCTGAGCTGAAATCAGGAGTCGATCGTCCAACCAACTGAGCCACCCAGCTGCCCCTAAATTTCTGAAAAATCTTAAATAAAATCATGTCCATGTCTCTCTGAATTGGTAACAAAGAGTTTTTGGCTTTTTTTTTTTTCTTTTTTACATTTCAAGTGTCTTCTTGAATTTTTATTCAACTCAGGATATATTTTTTGTTCTTCCACTCATGCTTTTCCTTTAAATCAATGTACTTAGTTTAACCATTCTCAAAAAGATGGTTTAGCCATACTTCAAAAATGTAAAAAAAAAAAAAAAAAAATCTGTATTTGAGCACAGGTATGTTCAATCATAACATTCAAAAAAAGTTTTATGCAGAATCCATTCCTGACTTTGTGGAGAGCTCAATAAAAGCTGAAAATTAATGGGATAAAATGAAGCACAGAATGTGGCTTGCAGTCCCGAAACGGCCTGGTTCCTCAGTCTTCAGATGTAAAGGTCAAATTGTAATGTCATGCCAATATATTTTGTAAAGAATACTGAGGGTACTGCATTTAGAGAAGCTAATTTGCATGACAAAAATTGTGACAAGAACAGAGGTTGGCACAAAAATCAATACATTCATGTGACAAGCACTGCAATAAATAATAGAAATGAACAACTGGGTGAATTTAGCCCAATTTTATTATAAATTGAAGTCAGACTAATATCTCACGTTATTGGCTCAGAGCAGCATACCCCGAAAAATGCAGAAAATTATAAGCTGTCCATTAGATAATTTTAGTTTTTACTCATTCTCAGAAATAACAACTGAAAAACATTTCTGACCTTCACTTTTATATATGAGGTATGATACCTGTGTGAATCTATAAATTGGCTCGTTTTTTACATAACATGAACATAATCGGGCCATAATGCGCATAACGAGAATTCACTCAGCATGTGCATCACACTTCATCATGTAAACCCAGCAACATCTCTTCCCCCTGGGATCAGCTATATTTTCATACTACATTTCACAAATAAGGAAACTGAGGCATGAAAATCACTAACCTATTTTCTGTAGGTCACAAGAGAAAATCTGTGCCAGATATCAAATTATGATTCTTAGCTGCTGCAGGATTCAAGACCACTCAGTCTTTAATCTCCTGAATTTTTATTTCTTGGGTCATGTCACCATGGATATAATTGCTGATGTACCTATATAGGCTAAGGGATTTTCTGTCAGGGTGATTTTCCCAATTACTCAAAAGAGCCAAAGCTATGAAAAACTAGATTCAGTTCCAAAAATAGCATTGCAACGGCTAAGGGACAAAGGGGTATGTCCACAAATAAATGCATATGCATTTTCAAAGTTAAAGAAAGTTAAGTATGTGAAAGAGAAAGCTCACATATAAACCTAGAATAGTAAACTTTCTTCTTCGTGTAGATAGGCAGTCAAGATGACCTTGTCCATGGCTGTCCTTAAAACTGGAACATTCAGTCAACCATAGACATCACTACTGAATGTTTTGAATTATCTAGAACAATCTCAATTTAATATAATTACATTCTTTAAAAAAGATAGCTCATTGCCTATATAAATACATGTGATTTATTAAAATGTAAATGCCTTTTTGAGATTTTCTATTTGCAGAAATCCATAAATATTAAAAATGTCTTTGACAGACTTTATGTCCAAGTTTTAAGTTTATTATCAATGGAGAGTAATGAAGCCAGGGAAATTATATATTACATTTTCCAAACTTCCAAATACATTTTAATTGCTTTGGGTAAAATCAAGACAGCTTCAAAAAGGAAGTATAGCCACGTGAAAGGCAATTTAAAGGAGATATAGGTGGTAGAGCGAAAGAACTGCCTTGGTGATTCTTTTGGGAGATATTGTGATAATTTTATTTAGCAGCTGCTGTCTCTTAAAATATGATATGATGTCAGAAATAATGAGTCCCTTGAATTCTCAGATGAGAACACTCACTGTGACATGCTACCAAAGATGGTTCTGTCCTGAATTTGAAAAAAAAAAGTTCAGGGACACTGTCTTCCTATTATTGGAAACAAATTGAAATTCAGAAAAAATATTCATATATTTCTAAAATTTATCCATGAACATGATTTTTTCCTAGGAATATCTATACATAGATGAGTATGGATAAATATGATTCACAATATAGACATCTCATATATATTTGTATCATATATATATATATATATACAAAATCTTACTTCTATCTGGCATATAGTGCATAGTAATTACACTTTCAAGTTTTTTGTCCCATCATGAGGGACATTTAACAAAATAATAGCGATGCCGCTGCTGCTGGGAAATGTTACTTGAGCTGAGTTAAGAATATAAAGAGAGAAAGAAATAAGATCCTTGGCAAGACTCGCTGTTTTCTAACAAGGACTTGTGTTTCATTCCTAATAAGTTCATCATCGAATCATCAGTAAATTTGAAGTCTTAACTGTAGTGATAGGAACAGATGTAGTGTGTTAACTGCAAACTTGCTTATTTTGTGACTTACCAGTCTAAGGTTGGATTATTCATTTATCTACTCAGAATTTAATGAAATACCCCTTTATTTTTCACTTGGTCTGTTACAGCTCCTTCCTGCCCTGAAGCGATGTTTATGATGCTATGACATAATCTTGATGGGGCTGTGTGAGAAGCAATTAGAACCCCAGCAAGGGACCCACTTACACTCATCCTCCAGATTCCACAACTATCTTCCTGTTTCACTTGGCTTTATTAATAAATAGAAAACATTGTCCTAATTGACACAAAGTCAATCCGATCAAAGTTCCATTGCGTCTCCCCTCTCATTCTCCATCTTCTCTTCTCTTGTTTCTCCTCTACCTCCTCTTTCCCTTCCTTTCAGTGATGCCGTGAGGTCCAGAGAGTCCAAGAAGCAGAAAGAGAAGCTATGTTAACAAGTGACAAGGTGGCCGGGGCAGAAGCAGACCACATTCATCCTGACATCTGCTTTCCTGCCCCTGTTTCCCACACTTGCGCTGTGCAGCACCTCTTCAGTAGGGTCCTCTTCGAAGTTCATATTTCTTCTAATGAAATTTCACCTTTGTAAGCACATAGAATTACCTATTTCCTTGAGATTTTGCCCTCATTAAAAACCTAATTCCTTCCTACTCACCTCCTCACCTCTCTCTCTCTCTCTGCCTGTTTCTGTCTTTCATCTTGCCCTCTTTCAGATTTGGACGCAAGCATCCCCATTAAGCAATTTGAATCAACTAATCGCCCCATGACTTCTTTTTTTTTTTTAAGATTTTATTTATTTATTTGACAGAGACACAGTGAGAGAGGGAACACAAGCAGGGGGAGCGGGAGAGGGAGAAGCAGACTCCCTGCTGAGCAGGGAGCCCAATGCGGGGCTCGATCCCAGGACCCTGAGATCATGACCTGAGCTGAAGGCAGACACTTAACCAACTGAGCCACCCAGGCGTCCCTGCCGCATGACTTCTGAAGTCCATGAATATTGGGCCTATATAAAATTGTATTATTTTGTAGTTAAATACTTTGTACTATTTTGTCAGATGAAGACATGAAAATTTGTTAAAAAGTAGTATACAATCATACAATGTTTAGAAAACACTGGATAGTTTTGTAACCTTGTGTCCTTTAGAAAAAAAAATGAACATACAAAATTATGGTTAAGAAAATATTTGAATCTTTTTTTTTTTTTTAAGATTTTATTTATTTATTTGACAGAGAGAGAGATAGCAAGAGCAGGAACACAAGCAGGGGGAGTGGGAGAGGGAGAAGCAGGCTTTCCGCTGAGCAGGGAGCCTCATGTGGGGTTACATCCCAGGACCCTGGAATCATGACCTGAGCTGAAGGCAGATGCTTAACAACTGAGCCACCCAGGCGCCCCAATATTTGAATCTTCTTAAAATTCATTGGGCTTTATATTCTCACATTTGAAAATTTTGATCAGCTTGTATTTAGATATTGCCCCCAATCAAGAATCAAGAAATCTGGATTGTCATTTTGTGGTCAACAAATATTTTCAGCTTTCCTATTTTTTGTTACAGTGTTCCATTGTCCTTTTTTTTTTTTTTTAACATTAGGTTTGGTCATGGGGACTTGCTTCTAAATGTGAACAACAGTGATATGTGAAGAACCAGGCCTTAGTTTGCCAAGTTGCCTTCTTACGGATGATTTTGAAAGCTTCTTTCAGTCTGGCTCTTCATATAAACACAGTGAGTAAAGTCTCCTAATAACCTAAATTGGTTATGTATGAGAGAGATAACCTTTTGTAGGATTAAAATACTGATAATTTTTGAAGACCAAAATAAGTATCCTATGTGTAAATACTTAGTACATGGGAGACATGAAATAAATGGTCAATAAATGTGTTTTCTCATTCATAATCCAAGTAATATATTTCATTCCAAAGTGAGAAGAAACTTTAGATATCAGTTCTGGTCCTAAATACTTAAAAAAAAAAAAAAAGAGATTTATCTATTTATTTGAGAGAGAGACACAGAGAGAGAGCCCAAGCAGGAGGGGCAGGGAGAGGGAGAAGAAGAGGGAGAGAGACTCTCAAGCAGACTCTGTGCTGAGCGCAGAGGCCCAGGTGTGGCTCCATCTCATGACCCTGAGATCACCACCTGCACTACTGAGCTGAAACCAATAGCCCGAGGCTCAACCCACTGCGCCACCCACTTGCCCCAGATCCTAAATATTTTTTTTCCCAAAATCAATGAGCAAAGACAGATTTTTTTTTTAAATTGAGCTATAATTGAGGTTCTTTCATCAATGTCTTACAGTCTAAAGTATGTAGTTCTTTCACCTCTTTGATTAAATTTATTCTCAAGTATTTTGTTATTTTTTCATGCTATTAGAATTATGACTTCTTTCCTAATTTTTCTTTCAGATAGTTTGTTGTTAGCATATAGAGATGCAACTGATTTTTGTATGTTAATTTTGTATTCTGCAAATTTACTGAATTCATTAATTAATTCTAACACTGATTTTGGTGGAGTCTTCGGGGATTTCTATTTATAAGATCATGTCATCTGCAGGCAGAGACAATTTTACTCCTTCCTTTCCAATTTGGATATATTTTATTTCTTTTCTTATTTAATTGCTCTAGCTAAAACTTCCAGTGTTATGTTAAATCCAAGGGGCAAGAAGGGGCAAGAAGGGGCATCCTTGTTTTTTTTTTCTGATCTTAGAGGAAGAGTTTTTAGCTTTTTACCATTGAGTGTGTGTGATGTCAGCTGTGGGCATGACATAAGTGGCCTTATCATATTGAGGTATGTTCCTTCTATACCCCATTTTTTAAGAGTTTTTGTGATGAAAGGAAGTTGAATTTTGTCAAATGATTTTTTTCTGCATCTATTGAGATGATGATATAATTTTTCTCCATTTTGTTAACGTGGTGTATCAAATTGATTTCTGTATGTTGGACCATCCTTGCATCCCATGTATAATATGACTTGACCACAGTGTACAGTCCTTTTAATGTGCTGCTGACTATGGTTTCTAGTATTATGTTGAGAATTTTTGCATTTATGTTCATCAGGGATATTGGCATGTAATTTTCTTTTTTTGTAGTGTCCTTGTCTGGTTCTGGTATAAGGGCAATGCTGGCTCACAAAATGAGTTTGAAAGTATCCTTTTCATTCATTTGTTTGAGGATTGGCACTAATTTTTTTGTTTGCTGGTTTGGTAGGATTCATCAATGTGGCCATCTGGTCCTGGGCTTTTCTTTGTTGGGAGATTTTTGATTCCTGATTTGATCTCTTTACAAGTTATAGATCCATTCATACTTACTATTTCTTCATCATTCAGTCTTGGTAAGTTGTAGGTTTCTAGAAATTTATTCATTTTTCCAGTTCTTTTCATTTTTCAGTAGTGAGATTGAGAAAACTTGGACACGTGGATCCAACCGATTTGCAAACTACTTTTTAAACATTTGAAAGTTTTTCAAAATCAGTAATGTATTTTCCAAGTGATCCTTTTCCCTACATTTTAAATCCTTGTACAACTTAAAAGGAACTTTGTCCATATGCTAGGTCAGATTCACTTATATTAAGATTATGAAATTAATGTTTAATAGTTATTTGACATAGAAGGAGCTTTTAAATTAAGCTTCTTCAAATTTTACACTGTTAAAAACCCTGGATTCTATCCATCCTCACCACTCATCACTATACGCTTAAGAAAAGATCAGATTTAATTCAAATATCTTTAATTCAAAAACATACCCTCTTGATGAACTGACCCCTTTGTCATTATATAATGACCTTGTTTGTCTCTTATTACAGTTTTTGACTTAAAATCTATTTTTTGTGGTATGAGTATAGCTATTCCTCCTCTCTTGGTTTCCATTTGCATGGAATATGTTTTCCCATCTCTTCACTTTCAGTCTATGAATGTCCTTAAATCTATAGAAAATTTCTTGTAGGCAGGATATAGTTGGGTCTTGTTTTTGTTTTGTTTTTAATTTATTCAGGCACTCCATGTCTTTTGATTGGAGAATATAGTCCATTTACATTTAAGGTAATTATTGATATGTAGAGATGTATTACTGACATCTTTTTTATTGTTTTCTGGCTGTTTTGTACTTCCTCTAGGGGGCAGGTAGCAGCATCTTCTGCTTCTGAGTCCACAGCAGCTCTGGGTGTTGGCTACTTCAGTTGCAAAGGCTGTATGTATCCTTTGCAGAGCTGTGCTGACAAACATTACAGAGTCCTCTGCTATGAAAGCTGTAGGGAGTCCATGGCTGTTGTGGGGGTTGTTGAGGCTCTCAGTGGCAAAACTGCCAGGGACTCCCAGAGAACAGGCCACTGGGCACCGCAATGGCACCTACTGTTTGGCTGATACTGTTGGTCCTCCCTTTCTTCTTTGTTTCTCTACCTATCTCCAGATATTTCTGCTAAGCTAATTTGCTTAGTTATCCTCTCTGTTCAGTTATTCTCCAGTTTTTGACTCCATGGTTTTGTTGTAGGTTCTTAGTTGGACTCTTGAGCCCTCCCACGGTTATTTTCATTTGTGAATAGCTGTCCATTGTCTTTCATTGGGGAAACAAAGGCTGGTATCTCTTACTCTACCATTGGCTAAAGCCTCAAAGATAATTTTTCCAATTTCCTTTTTAAAAACATCTAGAAAAAATATTAATATTGTGTGAACATTTCATCCTAATGTTAAAACACTGGCAGAAATTCTTATGCCTAAGTTAAATTCCATTTTATTTTATTTAAGCCATCTTGCCTCTAGGGTTATCTTTTCTAAAGAAAGAGAAGGGATTGTCTGTAAATGCCCTAGCAAATTCTTCATACGTCTTCATCAATTTTGTTTCCTCTGCCAGAAAACAAAAAACCCTCCTTTCCCCCAACACATACACACACACACATACACATGCACACACACTCATACGTGCACACACATATACACTACCGTGAAGAATAACTCATCCTTGAAAATTCAGTTCAAATATTAATTATTCAAATTTGCCTTAGTCAGAGCACCATCAGTTTATACAGTTTCTTATTCTCTGTTTTCCTCTAATGTCCTGCCATGCATTTCTTATAGTTTTTGTCACATGTAATTGGACATATTTCCTCCCTTTCTTCCTTCCCTTCCTTCCTTCCTTCCTTCCTTCCTTCCTTCCTTCCTTCCTTCCTTCCTTTTTCCTCTGCTCCTTCTGAGCAAGCTCAATGACTCACTCATTACTGTATTCCCAGTGCCTAATGCATTGCTGAAAAATAGTAAAAACCTACTAAATGACATTTAAATGAATTTAATTTAAATGAATAAATTAATAGAAATGAATGAATTTTACTTCAATCAAAAGTGTTGCCTCTAAAGTTCCTTTTTTCAAGTCATTAATTCATTCAACAAATATTGCTTGAATGCTTACTATCTACAAAACATGGAGCAAGATGATGTGGAAAACTTATTTAGAATAAAAAACACCTGACATTAAATTTTCATATTCCATCCATTAACATTTGTTGGGTATGTTGTTTGTGGCATCCTTTTAAAATGAAAAAGAGAGAGAGAGAGAAGCAATAGTCTAATTAGGACATGTGAATATTCTTAATAAATTGGATTTGTGGACAAAAAAGAACTTCTATTGTCTTTAGTTATTGTGTACTGGAGCTATGCTAGTGTATTCATGCTTGTACTCAAAGAGTTCGTGTTTCCTCCCTAAATTTAGAGGGTGTATCCGTATGTTTTAAGTCACACTTATGATGGACCAGTTCCCAGTTAAGCAGGGATACTTGAATTATATTTTTGTGCTTGTAGTGTTGGCAGCCTTCCAAGAGGATAATGGACAATGTGCTCATTAGGCTGGTGGATGAGGCTATCTCCCAAATCATTGGTTAAATGTTTGAAAAATACTGGACCTTAGAACAGACCACAGTGGGATAGCTTTCAATTTGTGACCCTAGTTTTTCACATAATCATTGATCACCACTTATGGGTGTAAATTTCTTGCAATTAAACATTGACCTTATGAAATATTCCAAATTTCTTGGTAAAAATGGCATACAAATCTGTGTCAGACCTTGCTAAAACCTAGATATAGTAAATGTCTTGCTCTTTTTTAGCCATCACTGTCATGGAGAAATTAAATTGTTTCAGGATGATTAACTTTCATAAAATCATATTAGGTTATGGTTGAATAGCTGTGCTTTTCTAGGTATTTGCAGGCTAATAATTTTATGATTATATCTAGTAGCTGTCCAAATATCAAAATTAGTCTGACTCATCTTTACTTAAGATTATTTTTATTATATTCCTTAAATTGTACACTCATTTTCTACAGCAACATGTCCATCCCGTCTGATCATACTTCTTAAATGCATGGTTTCCTCTTCCTTCACTTGCTTATTGCCCATCCCCAAATTGCCTCCCTACTTGATCACAACCCGCTCAGTACTACTCTCATCAAACCATCAGATTTGTATTGGTTCCTTTGTTTAATTGTCCCCTTTCCAATGTTTATTGTTTTGATAATAGAAACATTTCTGCATCCATAGGACCCTGCAAAGACTGCATAGTGCAGACACTTAATCAGTAAACAAAGGAATTTATTCTCAGACTTTTCCTTAAGTATCATCTCCATTTATTTACCTTTCCCTCAAAACAGATTGTATCTGGCTGCCTAATGTGTTCCCCCAGGAATCTATAGCGACAGAAAACATTTGCACATTCCTTGCTCCCTTGCAAATGGCCAGAATGCAGTCATTCTGCCCCTATCTTTTCTTCAGTTCATATTAACAAGGTTTGCTTCCTGTCCTTTAATATATTCATTTACCAAGTTACCCAGACATTCTTTTTCTTTCTGCAGTGATTTCAGCACCTGGGCTACATCACTCTCTGCCTTGTCTCTTGCAGAGTTTATGACTGCATGGAATAATTCAATCACTTCACAGTTCCTTAGTCTCTTTGACTCTAGTACCTTAATTTCTCTGCCACCAGCATAACCATATAGCCCTTCAAATTCATGAACACTGACATTTTATAGTTTCTCATGTATGACATGCTCTTACTCTGCATCTAAGCATGCTGATGTAATATTACTACATTTAGAAAATATTTTTAGAGATTCCCTTACTATGAAGAGGGTCCAAAGAGAGATTGAATGCTCATCTTGCAATTAGGGAAGCTGCATGTGAGAAGAAGGAACATAACTACTGCTTGACACCTGTAAAATTTCCTTCAAATAACCTCCTCTGAATCCTTTCCTGACTCACACCAGAATCCCCACACCTAATAAATGCTAACTTACTTCCCTGAGATGTAATTCAATGCCTCACATGTTTATTGATCATCTTTTATTTACAAGAGACAGTTCTAGGAACTTGGCATACATCTATGAGCAAAGCAGATAAAGCTGCCTGCCATTCTGGCATTAAAATCCTTTGCTTTAGTAAAAACAAGACAATAGATCCCAAAATGGAGTCACTTGTGCTAAGCCCCATGTCACCAAACAAATACTTAATTACAGTTTCAGGCATCCCAGAAATGGAATCTTAAGTCAGTCAACCAACAATTGCCTAATCAGCACTAGTAAGGTAATCTGCCCTGATAGAACCCTGCCATCCCCTAAAGGAAAGTGATCTTACCAGAACTGATCCACTTTTTTATCTAGTATAACTTCCTTGCTCCTGCTCCCTTCTGCCTATGAAAGTCTTTCATTTTGTACAGCTTCTTGGAGCTTCTTACTATCTGCTAGATTAGATGTTGCCCAATTCATGAATCATTGAATAAAAGCAGTAAGATTTCTAAAATTTACTCAGTTGAATTTTGCTTAACAGCTTGAATTCTCCTGCATAATGTACCATATTTTGTCTTCTATTGTACAGGTTTTTTATAATTTTATGAGTTGCTGTGTTCAATAGAACCTTGGAACCAGAAAAATCTTGCCATTTTCTAGCCTAAGTAACATCTCGAAATTTCAATTTTCTTTTCCATGATAAAAGCATGTAGCCTCATAGGCTATGGACAGGTTAAACAGGATAATGTTTAGAGTGTCTTGGATAGTGCCTAGAGTATAAAGCATTCTGAAAGTTTCAAAATAATTACTAGTATAAATAGCACTAGAAATTTTAGCTTTTTATATTATCACTATTTTTGCATAGCATCTCTCCACCAAATAGCCCCCTAAAGCCAAGGATCCTCCCCCTCAATTTTGTGAACTTCTATGTGGTTGCCATATTGTTGGTATTCAAAATTTTCTGCAGTATTGAATTTAATTAAAAAATTATAATTTCATCTTAATAATTGTCATGTTTTTTTTTCTCAAATTTTTCCAAAATAGTCTGTTTTTAATTCCTATCTGTTTCTTTAAAAAATACCTGGAAAGCAGATAAACCATGAGAGACTCTGGACTCTGGGAACCAAACTGAGGGTTACAAAAGGGAGGGGGGTGGGAGGATGGGGTAACCGGGTGATGAGTATTAAGGAGGGCATGTGTGGTGATGAGCACTGGGTGTTATATGCCAACTAATGAATCGTTGAACACTATATCAAAAACTAGTGATGTACTATATGTTGGCTAACTGAGCATAATAATAAATATAAATAAATAAATAAAAATAAAATAAAATAAAAAAATTTAAAAAAATAAAAAATACCTGGAAAGCAAATTATAAGATTTTAAGGATCTAAATATTCCTAAGTTTAGAAAGGAATTTCAAACTTCACTTTCCTATCAAGAAAGTGGTAATTGATTTTCTGATTGTAATTGAGATATACTTAAAAGATAGACAAATTATGATACATATGAAAGTTTTAGCACTGCTCATTGAAATGGAATGTAGAACATCTTAATGTCTAAACCTAGATAGTCATTTAAGGAGAAGCAAATCAGAGAAATGTACACATTGGAGGTTATCATAAATACATTTTTTTAAAAAGGTACACATCATCCAGCTTGAGGACAGTGAAATCTACCCTCCAACCTTTCCAAAGCCTGGATATTCCATATTTGGTATGCTAATGACTAATCAAATCACAATCAGTGTGCATTTTAAACCACAATGCAAATACGGATCTTCATTTGGTGATGTAAATATGTGATAATAATTATGGAAATTTCTTTGGGTGAAGGGCAGCAAATATTAGTCCAACTAATATGGTACTTATTTTATTAGGTACTAACTGCCTCAATCTGCCAAATGCTGCTAAGGAAGCTGCTACCTACTGTCTTATTTTTTTTTTTCATTCTCATTGCTAAAAAACTAGAAAAGAGCAACATTCATTGTAAATGAGCCAGCCAACTTTGACATAGTCCTTAATGGTTTAGCTATGCTCTTCTAGATTACATTATGATAATTACATAACTATATGGTTCAGGCTGTCTTGCTAAGTGTCTTACTTATGTACAATAATGCATTTGAATGAATAAAGAATCAAATGACCATTGTTGCCTGGGACTATTCTTTCGATTTTTCAGCAGCATGGTAGATGAGCTTTCCTTTTAGAAAGTGTGAGATTTCCTTTGCAATACTGACTGATGACAATAACCTGGGTCTGAAGGAGTTAAATCTGGCTGCTACAGAAGACTGCGTCTTATCTCTGGAAGAGCCATTTACTGCACTGTCTTCCACCTGGAATTAGAGGTGGGCAAGATAATCTTATCAATAGTTCAAAGCAAATTCTTCTTCAGATTTTAAATTATGAGATAGCACCACACATTGCAGAGCAGTTTCCCCTGAATTATTTCAAATTACTTGCGCAATTCTATAAAGTAGATTAGACGTTTGTCAGATGAGAAAACTGAGAAATACAGAGCTGAATTACCTTGGTTACTTGTCTTTATGGACAAGTTCCCAAATTATTTTATTTAGTTTTAGTCCAAAAATTATATATTTTTCCTTGTAGGATATTAACATACATTAAAATATACTATATAAAACAAAGTTCAAACATTAGAGAAATATATAATATAGGAAGGGAAGTTCCCTCATAATCCACCTTGCCACACCAAGAGTTGTTTTCAATTTCTATTTGTTCTATATATATTTTCTACATATATCTGCATTCCTTTACTATTAACAAAATGCAGCAATAAATGAATTCTACTTTGTGCATACTGTGAAAGAAACAGGTTTCCTCCCCTTTCTAATAATCCTTATACTTTCTTTTCTATGACTGTATGTGTATGTGTACCTGGATCAATTTCAATTTTTCACTACTAATCAAAACACCATAATAAGCATTCTTAAGCACATTTTTTTCACTCTCAGGTAAGTTTAACTTTTTTGTTTAATTTAAAAAACATGAGCATGTATCAATAAGTGTTACATATGCTATTTTATATTAATATTATATATGGTATTTTTACCTTCTACAGTTCCTGACAATATATATTAATTATTGACTAAATATTGGGAGCTGATCTGAAAAATTAAGATCATATTTTTAAAACATATTTTCTAAAATGCCTTTATAACCTATTTGAAGTAAATTGGTCAATTTGTATACATTTAACTGGTAAGTCAAGTGAAAACATATTTACTGAGTATCCACCAAGGAAAATTTGTAGTCTATATACTCATAGAAGGGGAGAAAAGAGGAACTAAGGCTTATTTAATCTCTATTATGCTCCTTTTACTGCATTAGACATTTTTTTCTGCCATTTTAAAATCTGTTGACAATCCTATATATTATGCCACATTAATGATTTTTTAATTGATAAAAAGTCTAATGCTTAAATTGGTAAAATAAATGAAAACTCCGACAAATAAAACCTAAGTTTACAAACTTCGTTAGTGATAAAGTTGAGATTTGAATCAAAATCTCTGACACAAGGTTACATTCTCATTAAGCCATACTGTACAAGATGTGAGGCAAAGACATTCAGTATTTTCTGAATATATGGTCTATTATCTACTTGTTTGCTTGTAAATGATATATCTATACAGAGATATAGATATGATATATGGTTGCTTCTAACACAATGGGGTCTCATGAATTTAACAATACATTTTTCCTGTAAAGAGGAATATAACTCAGCTGATTGATTTTTTCCATGGGATAAATTAGATAAAGGTGTCAATGTTGCAAATTTAGAGGGAGACATCTTCTTAGAATCCAAATATTAAGTTTCTGTGAAAAGCTAAGAGTGGAAATGTAATCTCTTTAATAAGTCTAGGTTTCTATTAGCAACGTAGAGAATGTTAAAAGGGACATTAATAAAACACTTTGCAGAGCAAACCAATCAAGGAGGATTTGCCAGGAATTAGAGCTACATGATGAAGCATAACACAGACAAAAATTACTGGAGTTTATTTATTACAAATAGCTCAGAGTGGTTAATGAGGACTCCTATCATGTTCTGATAAATTTTCAATCATCAGTTCAGCTCCAAGCACCTGTTTATTGGAAGTGCATCTACACTTATAATCACAGCTGCTGGTTTTTCGTCCACACTTTGAAACGGGCAATACATATCAAGAATTTATATTTGCCACAGAAAGATATTCTATGAAACATTGTAAGTATTTATTTCAGTTAAAGGAATGGTATAACTCTTACAGATGGTCATATGGTACATTGTCTCCTCTATGACTGTAAAGTATATACATCCATATTAAATGAACTAATACATCCCAGATGCCAGAAACCCACAGAGCAGTTTTCTATGTAAGCAAGCACTTGTTGCAAAGATGTGGAAATCTTATTTACTTACCACAACATCAGGCTTATTTTACCACCTGCACATTTATTAGAATAAAATCCTGTGTAAAGGATATGTACCCAAACAACATAAGGTAGAAGCAGTTAACTGTGAGTATCCTCTTAAAAAAAAAAAAATGTTGAATTTCTTTAAAATAAGGCAGAGTCACATGTATCTGATTATGACTAAAGTATGTAACTTTAAATCATCTTTCCCTCTAACAGTTGTTGGAAAATGCCACTATACATGGAAAGCAAAGGGATCAAAACCACAGTAAAGTTTGCCTGGATCTTTGTTCCTTGTTTTTATTTCTCTTTAACAGTTTGCAACATTAGACTGGATTGTATACATTTTACAAATGAGTTTATTCTGGTCACCTGTGGGCATCTTGTGTATCTTGGCAAAGCCACAACCTACTCTTGGATTCCAAAAGAAAGTTCTCACTCACTGAATTTTCTGGATTCTGGAAGATGTCACAGAGTGATAGAGATTTAAGGACCTTCCAACACAGACCGACACTTCTGGAATGGGGCAGAATTTGCTCTAGTTTGTTGTGGAAACTGAGCAAGGAGGAACTATATACTGTTTGCATAGAAATAATCTCATTTGCCTTTTTTTGTTCTTTGCATTTTCTCACTTGAAAAATATACCAACTATTGGGTTTACAGCTTATGAAAATGGAAGACAACAGGCAAGGGCAAGAGAAGAGATTTTGTAGTAAAAAAAAAAAAAAAAATCTGGTTTCTTCCTCTGATCAATCTGAGCAGCAATTGAGCAAATTCTTAACCTCTGGAAGTGCAGTTTAACACCACTGGGGGATTACTCAAGTCAATGTATGTACAGCACCTAGGACACAGTTAGGTGGCTCAGGTAGATGCTTAATTTTAAAAAGTTAAAAAAAAAAGAATCCAATAAACTGATTTCATATTACACTGTAGCAGAGGACCTAGAACATGAGCTTAGACAGTGTATTACTAAAGGACATGCTAGAAAATCTTTGATGACAAATTTATCCTTGGTGTTAGAAAAAAAGCCTTTGCCATGCTTTTTAGGAGGTCATTTTGTTAGGCCTGCGGATTGTAAAACAAGTTGTATAAAATCATGATGTAAATTATGTACCACAAGAATTGAATATTCAAGTGTCATTAAATTAATTGATTTCAAGAGAATGTTTCTTTGAATTGATGCCATAACTCTGTTAGTTTTGCTCCTTGGGAAGAACATCAGCCAGAAAGATCGGAAAACAGAGTAGATTGAAATAGTTGCTAAAGATGCCATTAAAATTAAGAGACAGTGACCCGACTGCTTTGTAGCCTTTGGTCTGGCACCAGGCTCTCTCTGAGAATGTGAGGTTAAAGCCTACATGTTTGTCATAAGGTTTCTAGACCCTAAGGAAACTGACTTTTGCATTAAGGTCTGGAATCTTTTCCTGGTATTACTCCTCCTTTAGACTATAGTGACCACCCAGTTAATGCCTGAGATCTTAAGAGCCCAGAACAATTTATCCAATTTTTTGGTGAATTGACATCTAGAGGTAAGTGTGTAAGGAGATGTACACTGTGCCAAAAAGCTTTGTTTCTCTCTCCACAGTCTGGGAGTTATGGGCAGTCGGTAGCAGTTCCGTACCATGTAGCGCCACGGCATACAGGAGCAGAGATACAGAATTTAACACCGAGGAAAGTTCTGCCTCCACTTACCTGTCCTTTGGAGAATTCCCCAAGTAACTATCACAATAATATGTGGCCAGAAACATGTGGTCCGGGCTGAAGCATAACACTTTGAGAACACAATATTGAAATGGTTGTGACCATTTTAAGCTGGGCGAGATTTTAAAGCAAAATGTAATACTGTGGTTTCTGGTTACCAATGGATGCAAGCAACACAACTCTCACCTTCCCAATGCTAACTGGTAAAAAGATACAGTCCATTTCTATGCTTTTATTTCTTTTTTTTTTCATTAAAAATCATGTATGTATTACTTTGATAATCAGAAAGAGAAAATAAGGGGCACCTGGGTGGCTCAGTCGGTTAAGCATCTGCCTTCAGCTCAGGTCTTGATCCCAGAGTCCTGGGATCAAGCCCGGAATCGGGCTCCCTGCTCTGCGGGAAGCCTGCTCCTCCCTCTCCCACTCCCCCTGCTTGTGTTCCCTCTCTCGCTGTGTCTCTGTCAAATGAATAAAAAATTAAAAAAAAACAAAAAAATTTTTAATTTATATAAGATCTAAACAGTTTCTTCCTTCCCCCCATCTTTTTTTCTTTAACTTTTTATGTTGCAATAATTTTAGATTTAAAGTTATGTGGCAAACTAATGCAGAGCATTCACATATATCCTTTGCCACACGTTCCCATTAAAAATTTACAGAATCATTATATAATTATCAAAATCAGGAAATTAACATTGATACAATACTCTAAACTAAACTAAAAAACTACCAGTTTTTTCATTACTATCTTTTTATGTTCCAGGAAATGATCCAGGATTGCAAATTGCATTTAGTTGTCTGTTTCCTTAGTCTCCTCCAATTGAGACAACTCTTCAGTCTCCTTGTCTGTCATGACCTGGCATTTTAGATAAGTACTGGCTAGTTATTTTGTAGCATGTCCCTCAATTTGGGCTTATCTAATATTTGCTCATGATTAAATTAAGGTTATACATTTTGGCAAGAATACTACAAAAAATGTTATTGTGTCTTCTATGGTACATCATGTTGGGAGTATATCATGCTGATATGTCTTATTATTGGTGTTAACTTTGATCTCTGGGTTACAGTGGTGTCTGCTGGGTTTCTCCACATAAAATTACTATTTTTCACTTTGTAATTAATAATGTGGATACTACTTTAAGACTATGCAAACATTTTTTTCTTCAAATTTTTGCCTACAATTTTAGCATTTGTCAGTGGTTTTTTTCTGCAGTAATTATTACTATAGTGTTTGCCTATGGTGATTTTCTATTTCCTTAGTGCCATGAATATTTTTCAAAATTTGAAGTCATCTCTAACAAAGAGCTGTCCCTTTTTTCCATTTATGTATTTATTTTAATTACTTACATTGATATGGACTCACGGTTATTGTGGAAGACTGAAAAATGGCCCCTCAAAAGATATTCACATCCTAGTCCCTGGAACCTATAGGTGTTTATATATATATATAATTTTGTCAGCCAAAAATGTGATTATATGAAGGATTTTAAGAGGAGAGGACTATCCTGGATTATCAGGTAAATCCTAAATTCAATGATACGTATCCTTCAGAGAGAAACAGAGAATTTCCTGCTTTCTGCCCATTTCTCACACACCTCCTATAGGTAACAAACTACTTGAATGTCGGTTTTGTTCTTTCTGTATTTATTTTGCACAAACAAGAAGATAGATGTACTGTATTAAATCTCCCTATTTCTTGCAAGAAGCATAGGATACTATCAATGTTCTTTTGCAATTTACTTTTTTCACTTAACAGTATATCATGGAAATCACCTTCATATCATTTCACAAAGAACATTTGTATAGTACTCCATTTTGTGAATGTAATTTAACTTATTCAATCATTCTCCTATACGTGTTTAGATAGTTTCTAGTATTTTACAATTATAAACAACATTGGAATGAATAACTATGTGTAAACTCTCTCTCTCTCTCTCTATATATATATATATAATTCTCTGTATAACTGTATATATATTATTATCTGAGGTTTATCTTCAGGGTAGAGTCTTAGAAGTAGAATCGCTAGGCAGGAAGGTAATTGCTCGATATGTAGTTTTGGTCAGTATTACCTAAATTCCTTTCAGGCAGTCAGGCTCCAGAGCCCATGATCAAAACTATCAACTATGTAATGCAGTGGCTAAGAGTTTGATTTTCTAAAATACAGATTATTTATCTGGAAACATTTAAAAAAAATCCAAACAGCAGAACTGTACAAAAAGATATTTTAAAATAGCTATTGACTTTTTCATAAGATAATTGTAACAATTTAATAATGACTTGCTACACTGTTCAGTGTGTGATGATGGTATAATCCACCAGCTTGTGAAATTTTGTTGAGTGAATTCTTTGTGGACTAATGTATTTAATACAGACTAGTGTGTGGGTCACAGAATGAAAGCAGTGAATCATCTTACTGATATTAGTAAGTTCCTTGTTGGCTTACATATTTAGTATTGAATTGCAATTATGTTAATATAAATAATATATTCAATTTCTTTGCCATTATCATATAAGACAACAATAAACCCAAGAAAATGTATTCAGAAAATGCCTGGGGCTAGATCAAGACTTTTCAAATATTTATCTCCTTTGCAGTTAAAAATGTCTAAGTTTGGGAATAATTGATTAATCAGATCAGGAGAGGACCTGGAAGAAATAGATAAATATTTGTCATTGCATTAAATGATTGCATCATAATTGGTGAATAAAGCCCTCAGGTCCCTCTAATCGTGTTTCTTTTGTAACACATGGAACTAACACACTGGGAAGGTAATGTGGAAAGAGAAAACAGCATCCATCTCAGGAGACCAAAGATAGCACATGAGCAACCTGGTATTAAAAGAAACACAAATCAAATAGGAAGCCCAGTGTGAAGGAAATGTAGCATGATACTGAGAAGTCAGCAGGCTATGTTCAGCAATATGAAACAATCCACTTGGTGCTTTCAAAACTTATCATGAAAAATGTTAAGTGATCCGAGGGTATTTTTACTGTGGATAGTAGAAATGTTTATTACTGTTATGGAAGAAGCATAAACAATATAGCCTGTAGAAAAGAGTTATAATACTTTACTTGAATGGTTAAACCAGAATTCAAGGAGAATTCTGAACATATGGCCAGTTATTAACTGCTAGTAACTAAGATTTAGCTGCTGTAATAGCATGTACCATAAAATAATTCCAAAGTTTCCCTGAAATATCCCTAAGGCTTAAAACAAATATAAATATATCACTTGGGTCCCTACATACAACAATAATGATCAGAAATATATGTATTTGATTTTTTTTATTTCGGTTAAAATTAATCTGTTAAAAATATTCTATTGACTCTCCTTCACTGCTGGTGATCATGTACATTTGTATAATCAATTTGGTTATATTTAGGAATATTGAAGATGGACATAACCTGGCACAGCAATATCACTTTAGGATATAGTCTGAATATATCCCAGATATGGTACAAAAAGGTCCCTCCAAGAATGTTTGTTTTAGCATTTCCATAATGGTGAAAAATTGGAAACCATTTTAATGTCCAGCAACAGAACAATAGATGAATATGTTGCGATATATTCATATAGTTAGAATACTATATAGTAATTAAATTAATAAAAACTATATAAATCATTTAAATTAAATGATTTTTAAATCATATTTAAATATAAATATTTAAGAAAGAAGTTGTAGAATTATGAATATAGTATGATACTATTTATAGAAATTGTAAAATATGCCCCAAAGAATAATACCTGTTTATGGACACTTGTATATGTTGTCCAGTATTAAAAAAATCTGCATGGGAATTATAAGTAAAAATTAAGGGGGTGCTTACCTCTAGGGAAGTGGAGAGGAAAGTGAATGGAGTTCCTTTGAACTACCTAAAGGGCTTCAGTTTGTCTCAGCATTTTGTTCATTTAAAAACCTGATAGGAGTATGAAAAAACATTGAAAGAATTAGTAGGTGATACTTATTATGGTAATAGTAATGTTTAAAACTTCCTCTAGTTTAAAATATTTTAAAATAAAAAATATTCTTTAAAAATTCCCTTCACTCAGGGTTTCCTGGATGGTCCAGTCTGTTAAGCCTCTAATTCTTGGTTTCGGCTCAGGTCATGATCTCAGTATTGTGAGATCAAGCCCTGTGTCAGGCTCCACACTCACCAGGGAGTCTGCTTGAGATTCTATTTCTCCCTCTCCCACTGCCCCTCCCCCCTAAAAATAAATAAATAAATCTTAAAAAATGGTTTAAAGAGCCAATTCACTTCACTCAATATTTTTGGCCTACTCCCACACACTCAGTTCATTTCCCATAAAATTAGAGGCTCTAGATAAAATACAGGCACACTTGTATAGGAAATTTTAGGTTACATAGAACTTGCTTTTTTTTCCACCAGCTAAATTTCTTTCTATGAGAACTACATTAATTTCTATTTCAGTTCTTTTGTCTGAAATTAGAATTAATTAGTTGCAATTACCTGTTTTTATATATCATATTCTCGTCATTGACAGTAGATAGTGGATAACCCATGATAGATAATTTTTGTAGTAATAACTATATGCAGTAAAATTTGGGGGTGATTTCAAAGGTTGAAATCAAATAATGATTGGTATCTATTTATGTATATCTATACCCATTTATCGGTGTATGTGTGTGTGTGTGTGTATACTCACCATATGTGTGTGTGTAATGTATATCTATATGTGTGTATGTGTATATGCATTGCTAACCGGTGGTTTTTGTGTGAAATATTCTAGGAGTCAGTTTTAGGATGGAAAGAAAGCAACTTCTACTATTTAAAAATGTTATATTACACAAAGAAGATAATTATGAGGGTAGTATATCAATATATAAAGATGAAAGGAACAAAACTAAATTAGTAGAATGTCTAACATTTAGGGAATCATTCATTAAGAACTTTTATTAAACTTGGAAAAACTTTTCTGCCTGGCTGGCTCAGTTGGTAGAATATGTGACTCTTGATCTCAGGGTTGTGAGTTCAAGTTTCACATTGGGTATAGAGCCTACTTAAACAACAACAGCAGCAGCAGCAGCAGCAACAGAAGCAACTAATTTAGTAATGTTTAGGTACAAATTTGAAAAAAAAAACTTTATAAAATAAATTCACTAGCTCAGTTAAAAAGAATGAAAAAATACAGACATCATACTGTTATGCTTGAGTGAAATTTGATATATCCAATTACAGTGATGTAAAACATTTTAAGTTATAAATTATATGTGATTGTATTACTCCTTTTAATAAGATTGTAACCACAAGTTTTGTGGGTTTTTTTAAAGATTTATTTATTTATTTTAGAGAAAGAGATCACAAGCAGGGGGAGGGGAAAAGGGAGAGGGGAAAGAGAGAGAATCTCAACATGGGGCTCGATTTTGCCACCCTCAGATCATGACCTGAGCCAAAACCAAGAGTCATACACTCAACTGACTGAGCCACCTGGGCACCACCGTAACCACAAGATTTTTAATATAAAGTCCATGAAATTCTTCTTATGCCTGAGACTTTCTTCTGTGTATCTGAATATCATATATGAAAAGAAATTATTTTTTAATATTTAAGTGTATGCTTAATCAATTTTCTTTTCCATTTGGGAATTGGCTGCTAGCAATTTTTAAAAAAATATTTTATTTATTTATTTGACAGAGAGAGAGCACAAGCAGGGAGAGCAGCAGGCAGAAGGAGAGGGAGAAGCAGGCCCCCCTGCAGAGCAGAGAGCCCGATGCAGGTATCGATTCCAGGACCCTGGGATCATGACCTGAGCCGAAGGCAGACACTTAACTGACTGAGCCACCCAGGTGCCCCGGTTGCTAGCAATTTTTAATCATCAACTTATATGGCTACAACACATGAAAAGACGCTCAACAACACTCATCATCAAAGAAATACAAATCAAAACCACGATGAGATACCACGTCACATCTGTCAAAATGGCTAAAATTAACAACACAAGACACAACAGTGGTTGGCTAGGATGTGAAGAAAGGGGAACCCTCCTGCATTGTTGGTGGGAATGCAAACTGGTACAGCCACTCTGGAGAACAGTGTGGAAGTTCCTAAAAAAGTTAAAAATAGAAAACTACCCTATGATCCAGCAATTGCACTCCTAGGTATTTTCCCAAAGGATACAAAAATAGAGATTTGAAGGGGTACATGCACCCCGAGGTTTATAGCAGCATTATCAACAATAACCAAAGTATGGAAAGAGCCCAGGTGTCCATCAACTGATGAATGGATAAAGAAGATGTGGTATATATAGCCAATGGAATATTACTCAGCTTTCAAAAAGAATGAAATCTTACCATTTGCAATGATGTAGATGGATAAACCTATCAGAGAAAGGCAAATACCATATGGTTTCACTCAAATGTGGAATTTAGGAAACAAAACAGATGAGTATGTGGGAAGGGAAAAAAGAGAGAGAGAGGGAACAAAACCATAAGGGACTCTCAATGATAGAGAACAAACTGAGGCTTGATGGAGGGAGGCGGGTGGGATGGGCTAAATGGGTGATGGGTATTAAGGAGCGCACTTGTTATGATGAGCACTGGGTGTTGTATGTAAATGATGAATCACTAAATTCTACTCCTGAAACCAATATTATATTATATATTAACTAACTACAATTTAAATAAAAATTTGGAAGAAAAAAAACATCAACCTAAAATTCAATATTGGAGGTATATACTATTACATTTAAGAAATGCTATACTTCATTTGCTAGCATTTCAAGTTTGAAGAAGCTTAGATTTTCATCCATGTTGTGGCTCATAATTTGAAGTATGTAGATAGGTACATATTCTAGTTCCTAGAAGTTTTTACAAGATAAATGTTGTTTATATATAGGCAATACTCATTTCATTTAAAAATCATAAAACTGAATACAAACTATTGTTCATTGTGTAAAGGGATATTACCAAGAGATAACAAAGGTATTATGTCTAGAGATAGAGTAGTAATTAACTGAAGGTGACAATGTGTATAGCCTTAATTCCATATACACAACATATAGAAGAAATTTAGCCATGAGGGAATAATGGTACCAGACATACCATCCAAAGTTAACAAATAAAAAGATGGGAAAAATTTATTTAAAAAGAAGCTGTTTTCAGACATTGGAAAACAACATAAAACTGTATTCATTAGGGAAAGGAAAAAAATGAACTCTGAATACAAACACACAATAAGTTAATAATAAAAAGATAGAAAAAACTATACCATGCAAACACTAAACATAAGAGGGTTGAACTGAATATATTAATACCAAAGTCAACTTTAGGAAAAGGAACATAGCCAGAGATGAAGAGAGACATTTTATAAGGATAAAATAATTAATTCATCAAGAAGACATAACAATCGTAAATAATATGCAAGAAAAAACAGCTTCCAAATACATGAAGCAAAATTTGACAGACCTGAAAGGAGAAACAGACATCTCTACAATTAGAGTCAGAGACTATATAGCACTCTTCTCTCTGTAATTGACAGAACAAGTAGAAGGAAAAATCAGAAATAATCTAGAGGATGTGACAACATTATTATGTAACATGACCTAATTGACATACAGAGAATACCCCATCCAACAAAGACAAAATACATGGAACATTCACCAAAATAGATATATATGGGACCATGAAACATACTGCACAAATTTAAAAGTGTGGAAATTATACCAAAAGTGTTCTATGACACATACATAAAAGATATACAAATCTTTTGTATGAAGTAAAACTGTCTTTATTTTCAGACAATGTAAACACAGAAATTCTTGATCTAGGAAAAAGGCCACTAGAACAAACATTTGAATTTAGCAAAAAAGATCAATATACAAAATTCAGCTAAATCTTTATATTCTAGCAATGAAAACATGGAAAACAATAGTATTTACAATAACATCTAAAAATTGAATTAGATACAAATAACATAAAAAGTGGAAATTCCCAAAATATTTAGAAATTAAACATTATAGTCTATAAAGTGCATGGATAAAAAGCTCAAGGAGGATTAGAAAATATTTTACACTGAAAAATATTGCAAACATAGTGTATCAAATTTGTGGAATACAGCTTAAGGTGGTGCTCAGGGAAAAATTTATATATTTAAATGTTTAATTAATAAAGAAAAATGCCTAAAAGTATTGTTCTAAGCCTCTAAGGGGAGGGAGGGAGGGAGGGAGGGAGGGGAGGAAGGCAGGCAGGCAGGCAGGAAGGAAGGAAGGAAGGGAGGGAGGAATGTAAATAATAAGATGAAAATTATATTGATAAGAGTGGAAAAATGAACTTGAGTAAACAATAGAGAAAATTAATGAAACCAAAAGCTAGCTCTATACCAAGAAAAAATGTTTTACCGTATGTAAATTTTAAAAATTAAAATGAATACAAATTTCTAATGCTTGAATCAGTACCTTGACAAAGCATTTTATAATAATGTTATAGTTCACTAACTATTACACATATCCTATAATGGACTTTCCACTTCTTAGGAAATGACATGTTTATAGAGGAATTCTGTGCAGCCTGATCATTACCACCACCTACCCAGTTGGCTTCAGGCACAGCTTTGGCAGAAAATGACAGCCAAGGATTTTGTTACCTTTTAAGATTTGAGTCTTAAAAGCCAGTGCTTGCTTCACTTATTAATAAAATATTTGTAAAGAGTCTGTTGGATTACTGATGACAAAGAACTTCTACGTGTTTTTATTGGATTCCCACTATTTCTCTGAATAGGATAAAGCAAATAATATAATCCCACTTTATGGAGAAAAGTGAGGCTTAGAGAAATGAAATGATTTATCTAAAGACAGTGAGGATAACTAGAGGAGACTCAATTTTGATCCTTAATGCCAAGCCTTGTTTTCTTTCCACTTCATTGTGTGGTAACATTCTAAAGAATCCTGACTATTCCAACCTGGTCAATGAATGTTGGTTCAGTTCCCAAGAAAGAACCAACCAGGTGACCTGGACTGTGTAGATAATGCGAGAGAAGCAAAGAATATATTCTTTACCCTCTAGAGTTTTAAAACACAACTGGATATTTGAACAAAAATAAGTGGGAGGATGGTGGGAAAGAACATTCCACAAACACATAGGGGCTATTTTTCATGTACTCGCTTATTTTTTTTCCCTTGGTCGACTTAACTACTGCTATTCATAATAACATGGATGAATCTCACACATATATATGTAGTTAAAGAAGCCAGGCAAATAAAAGTGTATTTTATATGATTCCACTTATATGAGATTCCAAACCAGGCAAAGCTAACTGAAGTTGGTAGAAGTTAAAAGAATGGTTAACTTTGGAGAAATACTGACTGGAAGAGAGAGGCTTCTGGTTATGGGTAATATTCTATATCTGAACCAAGTCTGTGGCTATATGAGCGTATTCATTTGTAAAAAATGTCATGAGGGAAATATCTAAGACTTGTGCACTTTACTATATGTACACTTTAATTTTTAAAAAGTTTACAAAAACCTATTTTTTGAAGTAGATCTGAAAATCCTCAAGGTAGACTGATTAAGAAAATAAGAACATATACAAGTAATCAATATCAGGAATAAAAAAGGGAACATTACATAGTTCTAAAAGTCATTCAAAATAGTAAGGGAATGAATAATTTTTATCAATAACTTTGGTGAATTAGATGAAATGGACAAATTTCTGGAGAGAAATAAATTTACAAATTACCATAACTGACACAAAAAGAAATGGAAAATGTTGCCTCAAATTTATTAAAGAAACTGATTTCATAACTAAAGTCTCCCTTATAACTTTATGCCTACGTGGCCTCAATGGCAAATTTCGTCCAACATTTAAGAAATAAAAAAGTCAATGTACAGGCATACCTTGGAGATAGGGTGGGTTTAGTTCCAGACCACCAAAATAAAACAAATATCACCAGAAAGTGAGTCAAATGAATTTTTTCATTTCCCGGTGCATAAAAAAGTTATGTTTACACCATATTGTAGTCTATTAAGTATGCAATAGCATTATGTCTAAAAAAACAATGTATATGCCTTAATCAAAAAATATTTTATTGCTAAAAAATGCAAACGAGCATCCAAGGTTTCAGTGAGTCATAATCTTTTTGCTGGTGGAGGGTCTTGCCTTAATGTTGATGGCTGCTGCGTGATCAGGGTGATGATTGCTGAAGGTTGGGGTGGTTGTGATAATTTCTTAAAATAAGACAACAATGAAGTTTGCCTCATTGATTGACTCTTCCTTTCACAGTTTTCCTGTAGCATGTGATCCTGTTTTATAGCATTTTATCCACAATACAACTTCTTTCAGAATTGGAGTCTACCCTCTGCTTTATCAACTAAATTTATGTCATAATCTAAAGCCTCTGTTGTCATTCAACAACCTTCATGGCATCTTCACCAGGAGTAGACTCCATCTCAACAAACCACTTTCTTTGTTCATCCATAGGAAGCAATTCCTCATCTGTTCAAGTTTTATCATAAGATTGCAGCAATTGAGTCATCTCTCCAGGCTCCACTTCTAATTCTATTTCTCTTCCTGTTTCCATCACATCTGTAGTTACTTCCTCCACTGAAGTTTTGAACCACTCAAAGTCATTCATGAGGGTGGGAATAAACATCTTCCACACTCCTGTTAATGTTGATATTGTGACCTCTTCCCATGAATCATTGATTTCTTAATGGCATCTAGAATGGTGAATCCTTTCTGGAAGGTTTTCAATTTACTTTGCCCAGATCTATCAGAGGAATCACCATCTATGACAGCTATAGCCTTGAAAAATGTATTTCTTAAATAACTGGACTAGAGAGTCAAAACTACTCCTAATCCATGGGCTGCAAAGTGGATGTTGTGTTAGCAGACATGAAAACAACATTAGTTTCATTGTACATTTCCATTAGAGGTCTTGAGTGACTAGGTGCATTGTCAATAAGAAGTAGTATTTTGAAGGGAATATTTTTCCAGAGGAGTAGATCTCAACAGTAAGTTTAAAATATTCAGTAAATCATGTTGTAAACAGATGTGGTGTCATGCAGGCTTTGTTGTTAGAATGACAGAGCACAGGCAGAGTACATTTAGCATAATTTTTCAGGGCCCTAGGATTTTCAGTGGTAAGTGAGCATTGGCTACAACTGAGTCACCAGCTGCATTAGCCCCCAACAAGAGAGTCAGCCTGTCCTTTTAAGATTCGAAGCCAGGCATTGACTCCACTTTGTAACTATGAAAGTCCCAGATGGCATCTTCTTCCAATAGAAGTTTGTTTCATCTACATCAAAACTTGGTAGTTTAGATTATCTTAGCCAGAACTTCTGGATAACTTGCTGCTTCATCTTGCACTTTTATGTCATGGAGATGGCCTCTTTCCTTAAGTCTCATGAACCAACCTCTGCTAGCTTCCTACTTTTCTTCTGTGGTATCTTTACCTCTCTCAGCCTTCATAGAATTGAAGAGAGTTGGGTTTTGCTCTAGATTATGCTTTGGATTGTGGGAATGTTGTGGCTAGTTTGATGTTTTATCCAAAAGATCAGCTAAAACTTTCTCCATATTAGCAAAAAGGCTGTTTTGCTTTCTTATCATTCATGTGTTCACTGGAGTAGCCCTTTTAATTTCTTTCAAGAAGGCTTCCTTTGCATTTACAACTTGGCTAACCGGTGTAAGAGGCCTAGGTTTCATCCTATCTTGGCTTTTGGCATGCCTTCCTCACTAAGTTTAATCATTTCTAGTTTTTAATTTAAAGTGAGAGACATGAAACTCTTCCTTTCACCTGAGCACTTAAGGCCATCGTAGGGTTATTAATTGGCCTACAGTCAATATTATTGTGTCTCCAGGAACAGGAGGGCCCAAGGAGAGGGAGAGAGATGGAGGAATGGCAGGTCAGTAGAACAGTCAGAACATGCACTAACATTTATAAATTAAGTTCACTCTCTTGGCCACAGTTTGTGGTACTTCAAAAGAACTACAGTAGTAACACCAAAGATCAATGATCACAGGTCACCATTACGAGTATAATAATGAAGAAATTTGAAATATTGTGAGAATTACCAAAATGTGACACAGAGTCATGAAAAACAAATGCTGGTGGAAAAATGGAGTCAAAAGATTTGCTCGATGTAGGGCCAGGACAAAAACCTTCAATTTGTGAAAAATGCAGTATCTGCAAAGCACAATAGAGCAAAGCACAATAAAACGAGATATGCCTCACTTTTAATATAGAAGTTTGTTTCTGAAATTGATATATTTTATTATTTTATTAGTAGTAGCATTTATATTATATTATATCTCACAAGATAATTGACCACTTGTGATTTGTAACTTTATTAATGGCATCAATAAATAATTTAACTTTGATTTGTGTTTAATCACACACCTGAACATAAAACTATGATCAGAAAATTTTGAAATGGTTTATCTTTGGTAATTTTTTATAGATTCCTAAGATATGAACTTGGTATATGAATAGGAATTATAGAGATCACTATCTTATGAAAAATATATCCTACCACCTGAAAAATGAATCTAGCATTTGCTAAAACAGGTGAAAAAAGGTATTATGCCTAAGTCCTTTGTTTTTGCTCTGTTTGTCATCTGCATAGGATTGAGCAGCTTTGTGCAATCATGGTAATTTCTTGGAAATGGAATTTGGACTGTCACATAATATAATTCTGTTCATAGCTGTAGTTTTGTTCTGAAACACAGTTAACTTTAGAATAGTTCAAGAAGGGTATGGCTTTTAAAATATCTTTGAACTTGGGAGAAAATCAGGATGGCCAAAAGATAATCAGTTGTGTCAGGTTAGGGAAGTAATTGGTTTAAGAAATTAAGTAGTGAAACCAAATAGAGTATATTTCAAGCTAAAGGCAATGCTAACCATGGGCATCGAAATACAAGTGTTCATTTGAATGTGAATCTTTATACTTATGATAACTCTGCCTGCATTAAATACGTTGCTTGCTATGCTTGAGAAAAGGTGGAAAGCTTTGCCTTTGTATCACAAATGTCATCAAATATGATGGACTTTTTACAAAGAATGGAAAAGAATAGCAGAAAACCAAGCATTTTAAGAATCAGAGTTCAGGGGAATGAAGAGATAGCATAGAGGATGTATAGATGAAAAAATAACCACCTCTATTACCTTGGAGTCCCCTGATAATAACCAGCATTGTTTTAAAGTGCAGACTCCATGCCAGTCACTCATATGTATTTCCTGTAACTTACTAATCATCACAAGCACTCTGTGTGATAGGAACTTTTATTGTCATCATCTCCATTGGAAAGAAAATGTGAGTGACTTGCCCAATATCATATAAAAGTAAGTTGTGAAGCTGGGATATGAACCTTGACACTATAGATCCAAAGCCCATATGTTTACCACTAGGCTTTCTCCTCTTACATCTCCCTACTCTATCTCCTTGAGCAATGAGTGAGGGATTCTCTCAAAGGCCTCTTAGAACAGCATACTCTAAACATCCAGAATCTAGCTGAGACCATGGATGGAAGATGGGGAAGGGAATTCTGCACAGTCGTGGGAGCTATAAGGCTCTTCTGATGAATGATGTGTGTATCTCTTCTGGGCATCAGGGTCCAGTTGGGAGGTATGGGTTAATCTGCTACAACAGTCAGCGGAAAAAAGTATACATCATAATTCATAATTATTTTCTATGAGGACAATATAGAGGATTATAGTTCTAAACTGACATGATCAAGTAGGTAGGTACTATCTGAGGCAAGTATGTATCCAAAATGGAAAGAAAGCATAGCCTTACCCTATACTCTTTTCACTATGTACTAACCATTTACACTGACTTGTATGGGACAAGTACAGTGTTAGAAGAGGTCAAGGATGTATCTCTAGAGATTTTGAAGGCAAACAAGAAAATAAAGACCTTAAACTCTGGAAGGAATTTGTAATGTTATAAAAACTGATTTCTGTATAATGGTTTATAAAAATAGATTCATGCCTAGGAAAAAAAGCACATCTTCATGAATATGACTGTTTTTTGTGTTTGGTAGCAAAATCATTAAAAACAATAAAGTAGACTTATTCATTATTTATTCCCAGAATGAAGTACAATGCATGATACAAAGCACATATTCTAATCTATATTGCTTACAAGCTCATGGAAATAGAGAGTAGAATGGTGGTTGCCAGGGACTGGTGAGGGAAGATAGAGAAATGTTGGTCAAAGGTACAAATATCCAGTTATAAGATGAATTAATTCAGAGCATCTAATGTATAAGCATAGTAACTATAGTTAACAATACTATATTATATATTTGAAAGTTGCTAAGAGAGTAGATCTTAAATGTTCTCACCACAGACACACAAATGGTAATTATATGAGGTGATACAGGAGTTAACTAACTTATTGTGGTAATCATTTAGCAATACACACGTGTATCAAATCATCATGCCATATACCCTAACTTTATTTAAATTTATATGTCAATTATATTTCAATAAAGCTAGAAAAAATAATATAGGAAAAAATATATATCTGGTTTAAAATGATTAGCAGAGTAAGAGATGAAAAAATAAAATAATTTACAGATTGAAGCCAGGAATTCTTGGAGAGCAGATTAAAACACACACACACACACACAAACAAAACTCATCTCTTTAGAAGAGTAGAGGCCAGTCATATTTCTTTCATGTTAAATAGAGCAAATATTTGATAAATATATATGTTATAATCCATACTAGGTTATGAAATCCATCAGCAAAATTGAGTAGGTCTCATAAGACTATTGAAGTTGTGGAGAGAGCTGGGGAAGAAAAAATTGCATGAAAGATACGTAACAGAAAGAGAAGAGAAATCTATATGGAAGAGGATTTGGTAGACTATTATTGCTGGCTGGCCTGCTGTAACTTCCCCTATGAGTTTGTCAGAAATGCAGAATCCCAGGCACCAGTTTAGACCTACTGAATCAGAAACTGCATTTCAGCAAGATTCCGGGGTGATTTATATGCCTGTTTACTTTTGATAAGCACTGAGCTAAAGACATCAAGCCTTTTCTCAAAGGATTCTATAAGAATCCTATAGCCATTGCTTAACTCTCGAAAGAATCCTATAGCCATTGCTTAACTCTCGACCGAGGAAGCAAAAGTACAACGCTGCTTATCATCTTACTAAGTCACATTAATCCAGAGAGGAGAATGACAAAATGTCTGAATTTAATTCACCCTGGGTTATTGGCTTTTAATGGCTAAGTGGAAAAATCAAATAAATTTGAGGGACTTGAAAAAGTTTCTCAGTGATCAGTATCCCAAATGGCTGTAGTTGTGTCAGACTATAGAGTTTTTCAGACTCCAAAGATTGAGTTGTGGATTTTGATCAGATTCTGGGTTAGGGCTATGTAGTTAAGGCATCTGGTGAAGCAATCTGAAAGACCTTTCCTTATTAGGAAAGGTTAGCTGCAAAAAAAGCTAGTGAGAGGCTTCAAGTCGGTATTTGCAATGGGCCAAGAACAAGAATTGTGACTTGTTGCTTTTTGCCTGAAGACAGAAGTTGCTTGGAGGGAAATTTCCCAGCTATAACTAAATGCCTCCATAATATCCCTCAAGCAATTTAGTTTTCCCAAAATTTGTGACAAATCTTATTTCTTTTTATTATATTTATAAATCACATCACTGTTAATGAAGATTATTTTGAATATTGAAAGGACAGTCTTATGTTTCTTGAAGAATAACTAAAATTTATTTTTCATTCCACTTAGAAATAAAGTGACTGACTTTTAATTTATCCTTTGTTAAGTGTCATAATTATATAAATCAAATGGATTTCTTTTTTCCCCTGAGGCTTACTTAAGTCAAGATCAAAAAAAAGGCAAGGAAAAAGCTCTATTCCTCCCCTCTTTTTGATCTGGTGAAAGTCCCAAAATGAAATTATATTGATATACACTAAGAAAGGACAGATGTTTTAGGTGGGTATATATGTTTATAATAGGCCTATTATTGATGGATGGTAAATACAGGCACATCACTAGAAAGTGGAATTATGAATCAGTCATAAAAAGAAGAAAGCAGAAATTTAATTTTGTAAGGCTTCAGGCCATAACTAAATCAAATTGTTTTTCCTCCACAGTAATTCAGACAACATAAACAATCAGTATGACTACTAGAATCACATATATGACTCTGTCTGTATGTGTACAATCTAGGCATTGTCTTTATCTATAGCCATCTAGGGTAGGCAGAATACTTGTCCCTGGAGATGTCCATGTCCTAATCCTTGGAAGCTATAAATTCGTTAAGTTACATGGCAAAGGGTAACTAAGGTTGCAGTTGGAATGAAGATTGCTAATAAACTGACACTAAATAGAGATTATCCTACATTATATGGGTGGGCATAATATAATATAATCACAACAATACTTAAAAGTGGAAGTGGGAGGCAAAAGCGAGAGCCAGAGAGACAGTAGCATGAAAGGGACTCAGCTGACATGCTGGCTTTGAGGGTGGAGGAAGAGGGCCATGAGCCAAAGAATGTGGGCATCCATTAGAAGTTGGAAAAAGCAAGAGAATGGATACTCCCTTAGAGCCTCTAGAAAGGAACACCCTGATAATACTTAGATCCTAGCTCTGTGAAATCTGTGTTGAACTTCTGATATTCAGAATTAGAAGATTTAAAAAAATTGTGTCATTTAAGCTGCTAAAAGTATGATATTGTCACAGCAACAATATAAAATGAATACACCCTCTTACCATGGCTTCTGCTTCCACGTTGCAACGACAAAATAATAATAGCTACCATGTAGTATATATTGAGCACCTTCACTGTGTGAGGAACCTAAAATACCATGTAGTATATATTGAGCACCTTCACTGTGTGAGGAACCTAAAATTTATCATTTTAGTTCTCACAAATCTCTGCAAAAAAATTCCTAAATTTAGGAATGAAGAAATTAAGCCTATGTAAATTAAATTGTCATCAAGTAATAGTTGAGCAAAGATTTTAACATAGGTATTTCTAACTTCTTTCAAAGTCTGAAAACTTCCCACTATATCCTCTGTCTCTTAATCTTGCTTTAGTTGAATTCCTCAGACGACTGTGTGAATCATCACTAGATTAGAACTAAAATCAGGAACTGTGCAGCTATATGTGATTCACTAGAAACAATCCATCACTTTCAGTAATTAAATAAGTTTATTTTTATAGGATACAGTGACAAAAAACTGTGTAGATGGAAATTGAACAAATGTGTAACTGTCCTTTGAAGGCTACACTTAGGCTTTGGATTCATAAATTATTAATTGTACTGAACCAAAATAATTATTTCAAGTTTTTAACAAATGACCAAAAAGGTCAAATTTATGGCCCAAATGCTATTTTACAGTATCACATGTTCTTTTACAAGAAGGAGAAATATTTTTTCCTAGCTGATATAGTATGCATATATCTCCTTGGGAGAAATGTACTACTATGATTACGTTAGAATAATAATAATCTATTATTCTCTTTCTTATCAACAAGGTATCCCTCACGCATTATTTTATCTGCAAGAAGTATTTCCTAGTACTCTTCTGTCTTCTGCCAATTTTACCTGGTAAACCTGCAAACCTTGCTTTATAATCTGTGATGCTGCTCTGTACTTTCCCTTTACACTTTCTTGTTCCTTTGCTGGGGCTGGGGTGGGGAGCTGGCCAAGGGAGAGATACCAGCGCAGTCTTTATTTTTTGCTGAAAGCAGTACAGATAGCTCCGATTAAAAGTCAAGCACTCATGTTTCCAAAAACATCACTGTTTTCCGACAGCTGACTCAAATAGCTCAGCAGGCACTTTCAGTGCCATCTTGCCAGGTATGCGATTTTCACTCGATATGTAATTCAGATCTTGGCCTCTCACTTCCTTAGCTGTCAAAATGCAGGCCTCTGAGAGCAGCAGATTGCTCAGATCCTGGAGGGAAAGGACTGCCACCCATTCTTCAACAGACCATTAAAGCGAGTCCCATCTGGTAGACTCGGTAGCTTTCTATGTTCCTGTATGAAGCAGGATGGGAGGACATTAGAGTGGTGGCAAAATTAATGAGGATTTAGTGAGGAGAATAAGCTTTTTAATGATAATTCAGAACTAACTAGAAATGCTTACTTCTGCTGCATAAATAAAATTTTAGAATGAATTGAAATTTAAATTAAAATAAATTCTTATTCTTATTATTGAACATATACACTTAAAGAATATGTTTATGGTGACTAAATTTATTCTACTTGTTCTACTTGTTCAGGCCAAAAAAAACATGTATTATAAATTATTTTTTTTCAATATCTTTGATTCAAAGGCTCTCTTTTTATTTGACTCTAGAAGGTTAAGATTTATTACTCAAATGCAAATGTTTTATAACTGGCATATATTTAAAAAATATAAACAAATTTTTAAAGTCTGTTTTTAAGACTCAGGGAAGGGCTGAAATTTTTGAGTGTCAATATGGAGTCCAAGAAATAGACCAACTCTTTCCGCCATGTAAAGACAAAAGTAATTATTATGTCTTGTGATGTGTTTATACAGGCATGAGAATACCCAAATCTTTCTTTTCACAAGATGTTAGCTATATTTGAAGATCATCAAGCTATTTTGAAGATATACAAATTCTTCCAAACTCCATCGCTCAAATTTATTTTTAAAAATGAAGAACCAACATTTGCAAGGTGACATAATACACACATATTTTCAATTTACCAAGAGTAATTTATAAGAAAGGAACAGCTAAATCATCATACTTTAATATTTACTTTATCATATTTCAGAATTGTATTTTTTCAACTGTCTTGCCAAATCAGAATTTAAACTGTCAAGGCAACGGTCTCACCCTGGTATCCTCCTAATGAAACGGCTTCCTTGTGTAAGGAGTCAAAAAGAAAAAGGAAACTACAACAACGTCTATTCTGCTGTTCATGCACAAACTCTTCTAGATCTCCCAGGCCCAAATACTTTTGAATCAGATAACAAGCTCCCACAGCTGTGTGCTATTTTGTCCACATTCTTCTTGGAAAGCACCACTTCATCACCACTGTCTTCTTGGAAATTCTTCATCATTAAGTCCTCATGGTGTTTATCTTGCTTGTCTTCAACCCAGGAACCATCGTTTTTGCCTAGCCTGGTTTGCACTATGGATTTAAAATCTGATTGTCTACCTGCTGCCAATCTGGCATTCTCCGGCATGTTGCATTGACATTTGTGTCTCAGAGTTTCATGATGCGTAACTCCAACTTTTGATGTCATTACACTGCCCAAGTCCCCGAGGACACTCTACATCCAGACCCCTCATGTCTGGTGAAAAGAAACAATGTACTGAAAACTCATGTTGATGTTTTCATTTGCCTTAATGGCTTTGTGAGTGAGTAAATTGGAAAATAATGCTCCGAATGTACTATTGCTAGGAAGGTGTTTAATGGCGTAACACAGGAAATTATTTCAAGAGAGATTCTATGTTCAGGTTAGGCTCCAAAATGTAAGTGACTCTTTTACCAGAGTAAAACACCATCATTCCTAGGGGCAAAAAGAAGACAGATTGTTGTCAGGATACATAGGGACATAGAGGGCTCAAATTTGAAAATGAAAAGCCATTCTTGCAATAATAAGGTAGTCAGACAATAGGTGATTTTTCACACCTAGAAGCAGGACATTGTAGGGGCCAAGGACAGGCTGCACCAAGATGGGCCACTTTCACGTGTACATTATTTTAGGTTATAAGCAATCAAAATGCAGAAGATTCAGGAAAAGCTCTTTATCTCCCTTTCAACTTCCTGCTTGTACAAGGAAGAGAGCTTTTAACCGAGATTCCTCATTTCCTAAGAAACTTATCTGCATAATAGGACAACCTTTGTTTTCCAAACATCTCCTTTCACCTTTTTGCCAATGGTCTTTCCCTCCTTTGTATCCTCAGACCCCTATACCTTTCCTTAGCTTATATAAGCATCAGGTTGCCTGAATGTCTTTGGAATTTCCATGTCTATGTGGATTCCCTGTACATATGCTATTAAATTTTATTTTCTTCTGTTGATCTGTCTCATGTCAATTTGATTCTTAGTCCAGCTAGAAGGATCTTGAAGGGTAAAGGAAATTTTTCCTCCCCAACAACATAATTAGTGAGATTTAAGATCTTGAAATGCAGGCCAAGAACTAGTAATGAGAACCAGTCAAGGAGTGGAAAGTTTGAGGCAATAAAGAGGAATATATAGTTCCTGGAAGAAGAAAAAATCAATGCAGAATCTTTTATCTATATTGGTTAAATTTCTCTAATAAAAAAATCACCAGAGCACCTGGGTGGCTAAGTTGGTTAAGCATCTGACTCTTGATTTTGGCTCAGGTCATGATCTCAGGTATGTGAGATCGAACCCCATGTTGAGCTCCACACTCAGCGTGGAGTCTGCTTGAGATTCTCCCTCTCCCTCTGCCTCTACCCCACCCTGCTCTCTCTCTCTCTCAAAATAAATAAATAAATAAATAAAATCTTAAAAAAAAAAAAGGTCACCACAATTTTATAACCAGAATTCCACAGTATATCCTTTATGGGTTTTGTATATAATTATGCTCAAATTCTCTGTATAGCAAAATATGGAATTCACACTCTAAATTGTTGAATTTGGTCACTTTCAATCAATCCTCTTCTCGACATCAAGTAAATTTTTATACATCCTTGTGATACTATATAATGGTATGTGTCTCAGGAGTTCCTTCTCGGGGATCACAGATTTGATTCCAATACTCACTATTGGAAGTGAGGGAGAACAGCAAAAATGAGCAAGTAAATGTAGATAAGTGACATTCCTAAGGGAATGATGCCTTTAAAAAGCTTAGTTTTCTTTGTGTCTAGATCACACCAAGAAGGGAATAATCCCTTTTCTATTCCCAACATAGCATCATGGTTACACAACAGTAACCATGCAAGCCCATGAAGATGAAAACACTGGGATGGTAGCTTCACATACACTTTGTAGCATACTATCATTGGTAAGAACTTGGGCTTCGGGGTGAGGCTGCCTGGTTGGAATCCCAGCATTGCTTGCTTTTATTTTTGTCATTAGTGAAGATAACCTACATCTAGTTTTGTTGTAGATGTTGTCCATCTGTTTATTTTTACAGGGCTATTAGAGAGATTTGAAAAATACCTCTCCACAGCTACCATCTTTCCAGAAACTCCTTTATTTTTGAAAAGGAGAAATTATCCTTCTTAGATACATTCTTTCTTGTCTAAATAAACATAGCATGTTGATCGTTTTAAGAAAAATTTGCAGGGGGAGGGTAAAGTTTGGTAACCAGATATTTTTAATGGTATTTAAATTTTTATGTCATAAACTTGTGCATGTGTGTGTCTATGGGTTTGCACATGCCCTGTCTAGTTGCTTTTGAAAGCTAAGAGTCTACAGGCATCAGCTGACTGGACTACAGGACCTATGGACAGCAGGCTTTGGTCTGGGGCTCAGGACAACTTCCTCAGGTGGCAAAAACCACAGTCAAGAGTTGCCTTGCTATATTGGGCCATGTGGTAACCAGGGTCAGGTTTAGGCACACGTACCATGGCACAGTCTCACCTACATATTGAGGCAAGAGATTATATCATAATTTTTTGAATTTATTTATTCTCTTTCACCCTGGAAGGAATTTAAAATGTTTGAATACAGGAGATTTTGTTGAGCTATCATTTTATAAATTATTCTTAGATTTCTCCTTACAAATATATTATAATGGATATATTATAACAGATATATGGTTAATGCTTGAACAACATGGGAATTAGAGGTGGTGACCTCACACAGAGTTGAAAATCCACATATAACATTGTTTATTTTTAAAGATTTATTTAGTCATTTGAGAGAGAGAGAACATGAGTGGGAGGGGCAAAGGGAGTGGGAGGAGCAAAGGGAGAGGGAGAGAAAATCTCAAGCAGATTCTGCACTCAGCATGGAGCCCGAAGTGGGGCTTGATCCCTGGACACTGAGATCAGGACCTGAGTGGAAACCAAGAGTTGGCTGCTTAACTGACTGGACACCCAGGCACCCACACATAAAACTTTTGACTCCCCCCAAATTTAACTACAAATTCCTATTGTTAACTGAAAGAATTACCAGTAACATAGTCAATTAATACATACTTTGTATATGTTTTACGTGCTGTATTCTTATAATAAAGTAAACTAGAGGAAAAAAATATTACTAAGGAAATCATACAGAAGAGAAAATACGTTTACAGGACTGCACTTTATTATTGAAAAACATTTACATATAGGTGGACCTATGCAGTTCAAACCTGTGTTGTTCAAGGGCCAATTGTATTAAAATCTGTAAATGTGAATTATTCGGATAAAAATGCCCCTGACATACTCGTTTGTCTTTGGAATAAAAACACCAAATAGAAAGCAACAACAACAACAAAAGTTTCAACAAGGAAATAAGGATTACAAATTTATAATAACAAAGAAGACCCAAGACTGAAACTGCTATTGAAAGAGCTTGCAAACAAGATACCCAGTAACAAATCTCTCATAAATGATCACGTATTATCAATAGTTTGGAGCTTTATATTAGTCCTTTCTTAGTTTTGCTTGTCCTTTCAGTAGTAACAGAGGTAATTTTCTATTAAATTAAAATAAGCTGTAGGCACTTCTTCACGGATCATAGTACACTTTAATAATAAGGTCTATTATTGTTAACAGGGGACAGTGATTCTACAAGATGACAAACTTGATGCATCCCTTGGTGCTCATTTATAGTGGTTAAATGGGATTTAGTGAATTGTTAACAAACTGGTATAATAAGTATAAATGTATTTTATTGCCACTTTTGAGATAAAAATATTTCTATAGATTGAATTTCTAGTATTTCATCTCCTCTAATTCAAATACTACTTTGCCAGTAATTAACTCAAAAATAAGCAGGCAAGGCTGAAATGAGATTGTTTCTGATGCATAATAGAAAAGGACCTACTCATAATTAGAGCTAAACAAGATAGAATGCCATACTTAAAAATATAGTGAGCGTTCTTTTATCAGAGGCATTAAAACAGGGCTACAAAATGATAAAAATGTAGAAATGGTTCACATATCTGATAGAAGCTTGGACAAGATGGCTTTAATATTACATGTGAATCTGGAATGTTAGCATTTCATGGCCATGTTTGAATCCATATCAAGATTGTGTGTCTAGGACAGTGCTAAATACTTTACAATAGAGTTATAATTGCAAAGTTACTTTTTGCCATAAATGTAATACATGTAAAGTGAGACATTCACATGGCAAAAAGAAATCAAGTAATACAAATTATTAAGCAAAAATGAAATTATCTGTCCTTTATCCTCATTCCCATCTCCTCAATGTCAGATCTCGTCATCATTGTTTAATGTTTTTAGTTAACCAAAATCAGAATAATATGCTTGTGTTTATAGCCTTTATTATATTTAGACATATTGTTTTCCTTCCAATAAAAATAATGAATTCGTAACCATTACTTGTCTCCTACTCCCATTTTCCATTTAAGTTGTTATAATTTAATTCTATTTGCTACCTTCTGTTCCAGTTCTAACCTGTAGTTAGTGCCCCATCAATTTTAAACAAACTTTACTTTCCACCTTCACACTTGAATAAATAAACACCTTAACTTCCTTCTTTTTACTTGTACACCATCAGAGTTTATATATATATATATATATATTCTATATATATATAGAATCTTATATATATATATTCTATTCTGTTACTGTACAGAAATGAATTCTTCTGTGCTTTGCCTATAGATTCTAAAAATTGAAATTCAATAAACTCTGCTTTCAATTTGGTGTTTTTTTACATATCATACAGTAGAACTACATAAAGTGATTGGGCCAAAAGAACAAAAATATGCTATTCTTGTGCCATTCAAAGGAGAATGTTGCAAGTTTCAATGACAAATAGATTTATTTATTCTTACAATTGCTCAAAATTATGCTGATTTGGGAGATTCAGTTTCCCTAACACCCATGATAATCAATAATATTTTTCTTTTTCATGGGAAGCAAATTAGATTGGAACTGAAAACTATATATTTTTTAATATGTCATGGTAAAATCTGTTTGCCCTCCTTCCAGAAGAGACATCGTACACTTTATAATGAGGGGCCAATAAGATAAAAAGGATGTGGAATTCACATAAAACACCTTATTTTATCCAAATGTTATGTTTGTGGTCTTTTTAAATTTCCTATTAAAGAATAGAGACGAATCCACACAGTGACACTGTCTCAAATGTGGTCATAGAGCTGTGATTGGATATTATGGCTCATAATTTATGCCCCAGGGAATAACAAAAGATTAGAATAATTTCTCCATTTTAAAGAGTTCCCTGTAGACCACACAAAGTTTTGTGACAGGTTAAGGGCAAACCCCTTAGTGTCCCTTTAAGACCAACTGAGCCTGGCCATTTGGTACTTTTTCCTTAGATAAAAAGATATCAAACAATACAGACAATATCATAATGTTGCCTGACATTTGTGCCTGAAACTACCAAGTTCACTTATATCCATGTGCTCCTACAGTTTGGTTGGCCAGGGAAATGAATGAAACATGGGTAGAAGTGATGGATAGCCCTCCTAGGACAGACCCCTAAAATGTCCTGCACATTCTATTTCCCATATTGATCCTTAAAAATCAAGAATTCTGAAACTGCAGAACCACACAATGGTTCTCAGGGTCACTATTTGCAGGAAAGCACACAGAAGGGCAACTTGACTAGCATTCATCTGTGATAAAACCAGACATAAACTTTCATTGTGTTAAGAGTCATGAGACTGCAGTGTTTACTATGGTAGCATATATTAGCCTATTCTGACTTGCATATCATTGTTTTATGAAGAAACAATGGTACACTTGGTCTCTGTTCTTGGTGTCTCGAAACTTCTATCATGTTTATTTTTAAAGAACCAAAATAAAACATAGCTCAGAAAAGTTAGTTATACCTGATTGTAATGCCAATTTAATTTGCTTCGTATTTGGACCAAGTCTTCTTACGGAGATGTTTATCTGGACTTGGTATAGTTTTCATCTTTTGTTAACAAAAAATATATTATGATTTCTTCATTATATTGTTAAGATATTCCATTTTCCTAATTACAAGATTTATTTAATAGAATTTACCTCCTTCCTGAAGGCATACTTCTTTGAGCCCTTTTGTTATAATTTGTAAGATTTCACTATAATTTAGACCAACTGATTTTTAGCTTTTCTATGTCTGCTAAATAGCTGTCACTCCAAGTCTTCTTTTCAAAAGTTAGATCCTCTGTTTCCGTACATACTATGCTTTTTTCTTTTGGTATTCCTTTTGTATTTTTCTAGATAATATCCTTAATAATTTTTAAGAAATTATTCAAAGGAGATACACTTTTTTGACTCCTTGTGTTTCTAAAATTATTGTTAATTTCACAAATTATGAAGGGCTTGCATAGGTTCAGAATTTTAGATTCAGCATCATTTTCTTCAAATCTTTGATAACACTCTTCTACTGACTTCTAGAATCCACTGTCACTAATCACTGGTCTATTATATTCTAAATGTCCTTCTTTCGGAGGTAATCTGTTCTTGTTCTCTGGAAGCTTTTTAGAGCCTCTCTTTAGCATTAATATTCTATAATTTCACAATGATGTGTCTAGTGTTAGACAATGGGAGTTTATTTTGCTTAGCACTTGGTAGGTTCTTTTGAACCTACCTTTGTTTGAACCTTCCTTTCTTCACCTCTGTAAAACTGTCTTCCATTTTTCTTGGATCATTTCCTTTTCTACATTTTCTTGGGCCCCCCATGCTCCTCCTCCAGAACACCTCTTAAATATACATTTAATGTCCTGATTTGATGATTCATATCTTATTTTCTTTTTCTATATATCCATGCTATTAACTATAATATGATACTACCTCCTCAAAAAGCATTTTTTTTTCTTTTTTAAGGTAAGCTTTAGGCTCAATATGGGGCTTGAAACTCATGATCCCAACATCAAGAGCCGCATGCTCTACTGATCCAGCCAGCCAGGCACCCTAAAAGTATTTTCTTCTTAAAATAAATATGGACATTCTGCCTTTCTCATCTCCAAACAATTCAGAATTACTGAGATTTTATCCTGTCTTGCTTTAAAATATATAAAATTACTACCTTCATAGCTTTTTAATACACATTTAAAAATACTTCATAAATAACTTTTTGAAATAGGTCAAACTAAGTTGATTTTAAATTTTACCCTTTCATCTATTTTTACATTTTAATTTTTTCCTCTAATACTTAAACCTCAAATTCTGGGAAAACCTCATAAGGGACATATATACCTGTGGAAAAGGGTTCTCACACCACTGGATCATAAATCAGAACTTTTAGAAACTACATAAACTCAATTGGTTGGTACTATTGAATGTATCATATGGAATCTCTCTTTTGGTGTTCCTTTTGTATTTTTCTAGATAATATCCTTAATAATTTTTAAGAAATTATTCAAAGGAGATACACTTTTTTGACTCCTTGTGTTTCTAAAATTATTGTTAATTCCACAAATTGTGAAGGGCTTGCATAGGTTCAGAATTTTAGATTCAACATCATTTTCCTCAAATCTTTGACAGTGCTGTCCTACTGACTTCTAGAATCCACTGTCACTAATCACTGGTCTATTATATTCTAAATGTCCTTCTTTTGGAGGTAATCTGTTCTTGCTCTGGTAGCTTTTTAGAGTTGACCCTTAGATCTTGTCTTTCTTCCTGGAATCTCTCACTGATACTAGATGCTCAATATATGCTCCCATATTCAGATATTTCTTTTTTTTTTTAAGATTTTATTTATTTGACAGAGGGAGACACAGCAAGAGAGGGAACACAAGCAGGGGGAGTGGGAGAGGGAAAAGCAGGCTTCCCACGGAGCAGGGAGCCCGATGCAGGGCTCGATCCCAGGACCCTGGGATCATGACCTGAGCCGAAGACAGACGCTTAACGACTGAGCCATCCAGCCGCCCTATTCAGAGATTTCTATGTGAAAACTTTTTCTACATGCATCATTATGCCTCTGAGATGAGAGTATCTCCCAGGTAACACTGCTCAATTTTGGCATATACCTGTGTATGTTTTGCATTTGTATCTTAGAACTAATAGGTTTCTATGACACTAAGAACATAGCTTATTACCCTTGTTATTTCTGTATTTTCCTACAGAGTCTAGTTTCAAGCATGTATATACAAACACATAGACACATATATTTATTTACTTATAAACACTTTGGTGACTATGGAAGGAGAAACTATTTGATGGTCACCAATGCTAACATGTGGTAAGGGAACTCTTGCATACGCCCTATAAGTGTTGGTTTGGTTTTTAACTCCATAGGGTAGTTCAGGTTTACACTATGCCACTTACTAGGCTCTATGATTCATAAACTGCTGTTTCTTTTTTACTGATTCCTTTGGCATCGTTCTCTCCCTTCTTCCTTGCTTCTCACAACATCTCTGGGCTTGGAGAGCACTGTCTGCCATCTGGTCTCAGTTGAGCCAACTCCTTGGCTTGCTCTCACTGATGACTGTTAGCCTCCAACTTTGTTCTTATCTACACTGCCACATATTCATTTCTACAGTAGGTTTCATTAAAGCAAAATGTCCTAAAATCTCATATTTACGTTAGGTACAGTTATAAAAAATAATCACTTACACATTGCCCAATCACATTGGGCAATGTGAGTCCTATCTTATAAAAGCAAAAAAAAAATTTTTTTTTCCATGAATCCCTTTGGCATTGACATTGCACATGGCTAGCAATTAGTAGTCAGTATTGTGGTATAAGCAAGGCACTTACACAGAAACAGAAACAGACAATCACTGATATCTGAGGCCTTTGTCCTTTGGGATGTGTGTGTGTGTGTGTGTGTGTGTGTGTGTGTGTGCCTTCAAATATCTTTCTCCTCTGATTGAAGGGGGCTTATGAGAGTGGGTAGAAGGATTTTCAATAAATATTTGAAACTGGTTCGCTGACTAAGAACATAATTTATGTTACTTCAAGTCCATATTACACTTAGCTCCAATCTAAAGTTCATTTTATGAGTTTCTAGTTTATACTTCTATGAGATAAAATATAGAATCATTAAGTAGAAAATAAAAGATGACATCATTTCCATCAGCTTGTACTTAAATAGAAATTCTATCCACATCAAGTTTCTCAGGTTCAGAGACTATAGAAACAACTGTCTATTTACAATAGAGCAAGTGATATGTAAAGTTAAAAGAGAGGACCTACTATAAAACATTCATAATTTGAAATATTCTTTTTACTAATAGCTGATACTTAATAAAAAAGACCCAAGCCCATAGTTTTGTAAAGCAAGAACTATTTAGTACTTATTAGCTACATGCATAATAACCCTAGAAACAAGAAACCCAAAGACTCTTATTTACATGCATTATAAATGAGAATGTAAAACCTGTCTATAAATCAGGTTTTGAATTTTACTATAATTGTGCTTTTCAAAGTAGATAATTAAATTGCTATGTCTTTGGGGAAAGGTCAGCTTGTTGGGATAGCACAGATTAATCTCTCTAGGGCATTCGCTCTTAATAACCATGAATTGTAGTTTCATAAGCTTGAAGGCTTGGCAAGATTCCATCCAGCAAAATACTTTGAAAATGACAGAAATTCACTAAGAAACACTCTAATAGTTTTATTTAATCACCAATTAACCTGCATAAGCACCTTTGTGTTATCATCTACCAGTTAACCTACACTATGATCAGATATTTGGGAAAATGAGAACATGAAGCCTCCTGGGTTTCTTTGTTCATTCCTATGTTTGGTTTGGTGTTGGTGCCCTGAGCTAGATGTAGAGAGCAAAAGATATGAACTCAGGTTCAGACAGAATAAAACCTCTAATTCTATAAATTATTATTGAATACCTGTCATCTGATTTTGCATTTCTATTATAATGTTTCCATGCTGTACCTTTGTAAAAAATTACTAAATAATTTCCAGAACAGCTTTTAAGAGAGTCTCAAAAGAACCTTTCTAAAATACAATGACAAAATCTATGTGTATGCAAGTAAAAGTAAAATTAAAGTTTTTTATTGCAAAAATATCAGTCTCAAGTCCTCCAAATGAGAAGAAAAAGATAGTTAATTTGATCCTGAACTATCCAACATGAATATTCTCATGTTGATGGGATTATCCAACATCCCATTCACATAGTCTAAAAGAAAAAGAACAAATTGATGATAAACTATAGGTGAAATATGCCATTTTTTAAAGCATAACTGTTGGAGACATAAATACAATTGTGCATTGTTTTAAAATTGTGAGCCTAAACTTTGCTAAATTCTACAACATACTCTTAAATTACCAGAAGAATATTGAATCTCAGTAGGAAAAAAAATTTTTCATATAGTTGCTGCTAGTATAAGTTTGATGATTTTTTTTTTTCAAAAGCTTATTTAGTGGGCGCCTGGGTGGCTCAGTTGGTTGGGTGACAGCCTTCAGCCTGGGTCGTGATTCTGGAGTCCTGGGATCCAGTTCTGCATCAGGCTCCCTGCTCAGTGGGGAGTCTGCTTCTCCCTCTGACCCTCCCCCTTCTCGTGCTCTCTCTTTCATTCTCTCTTTCTCGAATAAATAAATAAAATCTTAAAAAAAAAAAAGCTTATTTAGTGGAAACTGGGATTTCCATTGTTTAAAATAAGGCCTCTTGTTCTAAAATGAATACCTGTTTCTAGATTGTCTTTCCTGGCCATTAAGTAGCTTATGCTTTCTAGTAACATTCTCTGAGTTCTTTGGGGTATTAAAGAAAATTTTCCTTGTCTTAATATTTGAAGAAAAGAGTCTTCCCCTTGTCCTAATGCCTTCAATGTATGTGTTGGCATCAAAAATTTGGAATCCTAAGGGAAATGTTTTTAATACATTGGTACAGGAAAGCAGCAAAAATGGAGACTATTTTCTAAGAGAAAAATCACATTTTTTAGTAATCTTAATTATCAAGTTTCATAACAACAACAACAACAAAAAATATACTTGTAATTGCTTTCTTCTCTGAGTTAGTAAGGGCCCCTTTCTTGGCTTGCTTAAACTATAATTTAATTGTAAATAATTTTGTTAATTGCTTTTTTATTTAATCATCTTACTTTGTGAGCAATGATTGTTGAATGTTGTATTATAAAAGTTTAAAAATTAAGGAATGATTATTATTGTTACATGATTATATCTACTTGAAAACATTTATCATTTAGTAAATCATTGCATAGTAGAACATCTGTTCTGAAACACCAAAATATCCACAGGACACAGTATAGAATAGTATTTTTCTCATCAGTAATACTTCATTGTCATTTAATATTTACTATGTTTATTGTTCTTATTAATAAGCCTTTCTTTTTATCACTTGCTGACAGAAGGATTTTTTTTTAAGTTGACATTTATTACTTCTTAAAACTAATTTTCTTGGCCAGGTGCCAGCTCTTTGCAAAATATTCTAAATAAACACGAGAGCAATTTCTGTTTAAATAAATAAACAGAGTGTGTACCTGCAAATAAATTGGTGAATTATATTTTTTACCTATTTACTGGAATCTTAAGCAGGGCTGGCTAAGCTTTTCATAGTCTTCTCTTAGTATACCTGGTTTTCGACTATTAGTAAAAGACATTTTTTCTGCATTTCACATTTAGTAACACCTCCCAAAATTTATCTATGCATCAAAAGAAGTGTTTCTAAAATAAAGTGGTCTTAATTTGCACCAGGCTGACAAATCACAACTGTCATAATGTAATATAAATATAACATGTGTATTGTTAAAACATACAAAAGGATTCCAGTTTTTGAGAAGCTTTTGTACATTTTATGATCATCTCTATAATGGTGTTTGATTTTAATGTTAAGAATAATTTTAAGAATTTGCTCACTGTTTGTTTGTTTAATGAACTGAACTGTTACATTCATTCTAGTCTATAATTTCTAACAAAATGTTACTATACCGCAGGCCGTTTGGATCTGAAATTAACTTTATTTCTCCGTTAGATCATTTAATACCAATTCCTTTAGATCTCCCCACCCTGTTTCAGGTAATTTGTTTCATTTACCATTAATAAACTCATTAGCCTAAAGAGTTATTGTTTAAACTGTGTTTTCATGTGATGATAGCAATCCACAAAAGCATTTATTCATTGTTCTGTCCAAGATTCAGTTATTACCATTGAGGTAATCACTCTACCTTTAATTATGTTGCCTACAAAGGCATACAATAGCTTCTATTCTGAACAGAACATCCCTTAAAGCAATTCACCTCAAACTATTAAACTAAGAAATTAATGGCTCTGTCTACTCTGTTTCTGGCAGATTACTTGAATAAGATAAAGTTTTGTGTAAAGCACATTCTTTTTCCTTTGTCCTTGGCTTGCAATCTATCATGAAGTTTGATGACCTTCCTCCAACTCATCATTCTGATCAAATTTTGCCACTGACGCTAGCCACTTCCTGTGGTGCATTTTAGCCATTGAATGTGTGCAGCAGGTATGTATTTGTGTAGGGCAGAGAGATAGTTACCCTAAGAATACTGTCTTAAGGAGTCATATGACAACACTAATGAGTATAGATATTAGTAAAAGAATAATAAACCAGCTTTTTGCCCCTGGCTTTTAACTTTGCCTTTCTGACACACACCAAAAACTTACCTATTCCTCTTTGTCTGATATACCCTAGAAGAACTTGCTTTTAGAAAGGAATTTGATGAATTCATTCAAACTGTGATGTAAATGATGGATTCCAATAATGTTAAGGGACCTTATAATGTTTTTAAAGAAATCCACTAAAAGTGTATGAATTTATGCTAAGTAGATTAGTATTGCTTTACAAAAATAACAATGATGGTCATAATATATACTTTGTATTAAGAACTGCATGGGTAAGTCACGGTTCTATGGGTTTTGTTTAATAATGACTCTTTGAGGTGCATAATATTATTATTCCTATGTGCATATATGCATGCTTAGAGAAGCTCCCTGAAATTACTGAAATCACAATGCTGGGGCAATTAGTACAATATTTTAAATCACCTAATCATTTGGGGGTATGGTTTTACCTGCATAGTTTATACTAAGTATTAAAAAGAAAAATATTCTGTGGAGAATACATACATGTATTGCTTAGTTACTTACATTTTAAAATATAATGGTACTTAAAAACTCTGGGGAAAAAAAAAACTACTTGAAAGCACTAGAGAACAACCAAAAGTAGGCAGAAATTGGATAAGGACCTAATCCTGGAAGAAGGCATAAGGTGAGTCTAGCAGATGTGTAATTGACCTCCCAAAAGTAAAGAAGATAAATAATGGGCAAAAAAAAAAAAAGAAAGAAAAATAAAAGAACAGAAAATTAAGAAATAATGGCAAAAATTTCCCCAAAGTTGGTGAAAGTCAAGTTGCTGAAAGCTAAACATAAAGAGAAAAATGTTAAATTAGCCAAAGAAAAACATGACACATTAAAAAAAGGGGGCTCAAAATACAAATTACTGGGAACTCTTCATGAGAAATAATAAGGGCAGAAGATAGTGGAAAGATACTTAAAGTGCTGAGAGAAAAAGTAGTCAACTCAGAAGTTTATACCTGTTGAAAATAATGTTCAAGAAGGAAAACAGGATACAGAAATTTATAGATAAAATATAAAATAAAATAATTCATCCTTAGAATAACTACACCCCAGAAATGCTGTAGGAAATTATTTAGTCTAAAGGGAAACTATACTATACTGAAATGCAGGTCTTCAGGAGGGAATGAAATCATTAGAAATAGTAATAGGAAGGTAAATATTAAATATACTATCTTCTTAATTTATTTAATATATATGTAATTTTGTTAAAAAGTATAAATTTGAATTATGTGGTTTATATAATAGTAACACATAGAACAACTGTAGCCCAAAGGATAAAGGGTAGTGGGTCTACATGGCTGTGAGTTTCTTAAAGTTCACATGAAGTAGTACACTTTCAACACGGAGCAAACTGTGAAATGTTAAAGATACATATTGCAATACATAGACCAACTACTAAAAAATATTGCAAAAAGTGTCAGTAAAAGTCAAATAGTTAAATAAAAATGGAATTCTGAAAAAATACAATTAACACAAATTATGGCAGAAAATTTTCAATGAAATTGACAACTTCCTTGGAAATCATCACACCAAAGCTTATGCAAGATTAGTAGAAAACTTTAACATCCCTATATATTAAGGAAACTATGTTAATTATCAAAAACTTTTTCACAAGGAAGGTTGCAGCCCCAAATGTATTCACTGGTGAATTCTATCAAATATTTAAGGAAAACATAATACAAATCATGTACAAACTGTTTTAGAAAATTAAATAGGAAACATTTCCACTTTGTTTAATAAAACAATAATTTTGCCTACAACGAATCAGACAAAGTCATTACAAGGAAAGAAAACTACAGACCAATACCCCTTGTGAACATAGGTGGGAAAATTGTCTATGAAATATAAACAAATCAAATTCAGCAATACATGTTAAATCAACATAATGACCAGGAACGCAAGGTTGGCATAACATTTTAAACAGTCAATGGAGAACTGAAACTCATGCCTCTCTCACCACCTGAAACTTTCATGTCATGTGGGAGAAGCTGGTATCTTTCACCCAGAGCTGCATATGTACTTGGCCCAGAATTCAGAAAAGCTGAAGGAGGAAGCCCTCTGAGAACTAGAGGAGCTACAGGCCCCATTGCCACCCCACACCAACAAAGTGAGGTAGCAGATGAAAAAGAAGCTGTAAATACAACCTATCACATTAACAGAGTAAGAGAAAAGTCATACCATTTTAATAGATGAAGAAAAAGCCTTTGGAACTATTCAACCGTCCATTCATCATGAGAGTTTCTAGCAACTAAGAATAAAAGAGAACATCTTCAATGTGATGAAAGGAATATACTGAATACCTTCAACTAATATGGTACTTAAATGTCAAAGACTAACCACTTCTCCCAGAAGATCAGAAATGAGACAAACATGTCTGCCTACACCACTTACATTAAACATTGTATTGGAATTACTTCCTAATGCAACAAGGCAAGACAAAGAAATACAAGGAAAATTGATCAGAAAAGAGGTAGTAAAATGCTTGACATGATTTTTTAAAATGTAAAATATATTAAGATGTCTATGAAACAAATACTAAAACTTAGTGAATTTAGCAAAATCACTGGATTCAAGGTGAGTATAAATATTAATTTTGTGTGTATATGTGTGTATATATATGCAACAAACAATAGAAAATAAAGTTAATTTTTTTAAATGCATTTTTGGTGGAATAATAAAAGCCAAAGTATTACAAGTAAATTAACAAAAGAAGTGCAAAAACTTTACACTAAATACTATAAAATATTGCTGACAAAAATTAAAGGACATCTAAATAAAAGAAGATACATACAATGTTCATGGATTAGAAGACTCAATATTGGTAAAGTGTTACTTCTTTTCCAGATTAAACTGTAGACTCAATGTAATCTCAATCCTGATTCCATCAGGCTTTTTTTTATAGAAATTCACAAGCTAATTCCAAAATTTACATAAAAACAACAAGGATGTAGAATATCTTAAACATTCTCATAAAAGAAGAGCAAAGTTGGATGACTTATAGCAGCTGACTTTAAGACTTGCTATAAATCTACAGTGGTCAGTAAAGTGTAGTACTGGTTTAAAGATAAGCAAGATCAATTGAACAGAATAGAATGCCCAGAAAAGCCCTCTATTCAATTATCAGTTCATTCAATTAATTTTTGACAGAGGGGCTAAAATAATCTAATGGGAAAAGTGTATTCATAATGAAAGAAACTAAAACAAAACTCGAAGTCCAACTTATACCATAGAAAATAATTTAAGATGAATCATAGATTTGAATGTAAAGTGAAAGCTATATAGTTAAATCTATATAACATAAGAAAATTTTTGTGACTTAGAGGTAGGGTAAGTTTTATTACAGAGGGCACAGAAAACAATAATCATAGAAGAAAAACTATAAATTCAACAAAATAAAATGTAAAATTTTGCCCATTAAAAGATTCTCTTAGGAAAAGCAATAGATAAACTACAGACTGGGAGCAAATATTCACAAACATACTATCTGTCAAAGGACTGGTATCCAGAATTCTTAATGAAATAATACAATTCAATAATAACATGTCAAAGAACTTGATAAAAATGGGCAAAATATTTGAACAGACATTATTTTATAAAGGAAGGTACATAAATGTCCATAAGCACATGAAAAGTACACAAAATCATTAGTCATCAGGGAAAGGCAAATTAAAGCCCCAGTGATATAGCATTACATAGCCATTGGAATAATTAAAATTCAAAAGAATGAAAACACCATGGGGCGCCTGAGTGGCTCAGTCGTTAAGCGTCTGCCTTCGGCTCAGGTCATGATCCCAGGGTCCTGGGATCGAGTCCCACATCGGGCTCCCTGCTCGGCGGGAAGCCTGCTTCTCCCTCTCCTGCTCCCCCTGCTTGTGTTCCTGCTCTTGCTATCTCTCTCTCTCTCTGTCAAATAAATAAATAAAATCAAAAAAAAAAAAAAAAAAAAAAAAGAAAACACCAAATTTTGATGAAGCTGATAAGGAACTAGAATTCCAGTGTGTTATTTGTGGTATTATAAAAGGGCACAACTACCTTTGGCAATTTCTTACAAAATGAAATACACATCTTCTCTATGATCCTTCTGAATTACTAAGCCTAGGAAGAAGGGTCAATATAACTTTTTTTTTTTCATTGCTGGTTTAGAGCACTGTTTCATTATACTGTTCTGCAAAGACCTCCTCCTTCTGAAGTCCCTAAAGCCCTCCATTTTCCACCATCTCTAAATACTGTGGCTACCCTTTACTGCTATTCAGATGGACCTTGATTTCATTGAAGTTTTCTTCCCTGGATTATTTTACACCTTTCTATTTAGTACATTTATCAACTACTTTGATGACCTATATGGCATCCCGCACCACCTAGACCTTTTCAACGGCAATGACTTACAATTAAAGAGTAGTCATCTGGCAAACCTCCATCTCAGAGCTTGCCTACAGTTGGAATTTGAAATATTTTTCTGTGACTTAGAGTTTTTAATTCTCTCCATTTTCCACTTTCACTCTGCTGCAAGGCTTTTTGACTCTTGGCTCTTATTGTGACCTCTGATCCTTCAGCACCTGCTCATTTTCCTGGTCTTTTTCATTCCTCACTTATTGGGACCTAGCATTGGCCTTGAAACTGGAGACCTCCCTTACATACTTGTTAAACTGAATTGAATCCACTCACTTCTCTGGTTTGGTTGCATATTGTGATCTGTCATCTCAAGATCCCCTTGAAGGCACCCTAGAATCACTCATCCCCTTGGCCTATACTGCATTCCTAAACCCTTAATCACATGTACCTGTAGTATTCTCTGTTCTTTCTTCCAGTGCATTGACAGTTGGTGTATAAAGTCCATACACAGACATGATTGATGATATATAATAATTACTATAACTAAGCTCAGAGAGCCTTAGCTGTAGCTTAATGGTCCTTACATTCATCTTGTGTTTTGTTCCTAGTCTATCTTCTACAGTACCTACTCTAATACTTTTTTAAAATTTCTTCAAACCTCTTGTCCCCATTCCCTCTCTTTTTTGAGGAAAATCATGATTCTCCTGTTTTCCAGTGTTAATATTTCAAGCTTAATCCCTTTCATCCTGGCTTCTATAAAAGAGCCAGTTTTATCAATAATTATACCCTCATTAAATTTTCAATATTGTTTGCATTAGCTCCTTTCACTCTTTCTACAAGGTTACTCAGATCTTCTCTCTCAAAAAACAAATACCTCTTCACCCCTCACAAATATTTTTCTGTGGTACCCCACACACTGCTATCTCTAGTGAGATAAAATGCAAGTCTGCAGTCACTACTTCAATTTCTTCAACAATTGTAAATTCTTAGCCTCTGACCCCTTAACTAAGTCTCATTCATCATTTGTGGTAACTGCTTTGAGGAAGGCCATTGGTGTTTTTCTCGCCAAAATCGATGTCTTCCCCCTCCCCCCACTTTGTTTTTGTTCTCTTTGGACTGCAGGGCATATGATACTCCCATTTCCCAAAACCTTATCCTTGACCTGACTCCCGTACTTGGATTCCATTTTATCTTGTATTTTATTCTTAAATAAAATTTCCCTCCATTCCTCCCTTTCTTCCTGCCTCTCCTTCTCCCACTTGACACACATACACACACACACACACACACACACACACACACACACACACGATAAATTGAACCAATTATACTTGACCATAACAACCAAGTAATTCAATTGGTGACAATATATTTGTGCCACATTAGTACCGGCGAGGTCCTTCATTACTAGTATCTGAACCCTAGTTCTTCCATATCTCCAACTTCCAATATCCCATTTCCTGTATCTATTCCACTTTGTCCACTTCTGGGACCCATATGTTCTAACTCATTAGGATCTGTCTGGAATATGTAGAAATTTAGTACATAAAAGAGAGGTTTTTTTCTCTGTGCTTCCCAGAGCCTGACAACTGTGCCTCTAGTATAATTATTTCTGTTTATAATTGCTATTGTACAAGTCCAAGGAATTTCTTCACTGTGGTTTCCCATCTCTCACTTCCAAATCTTCCCTGGCAGTAGAAGCTAAAATTAAGCCTGTCTAAGCAAGTGCTGCCTCACTCCCTGTTGGCCAACAGTATGAGAATTAAATGATCATCAGATTGCTTTCTGCTTAGTGAATCACATTTGCTTCCATCAACTCACCATACCAATTCTGAATTCTCCTCCAAAGTTTTTAAATTCTCCATAAATTTGACCAAACTTATGCATCAATCTTATTTTTTATTTCAACATACAGTGTTCCTTTCATTACACAGATGCACTGCCCCTGACAGAGCACAACGACCACCCATCAGCACACCATCTTTAGTGGAGTTTACATCACCATGTTGGCTCTCCCTTCTTGCCTGTACATTATTACTTCTATCTGCTATTCATGACCAAACTCAAATCTCAATTCATCAGAGACCATTCCCCAACTATTATATCTTTCTTGTCTTCTCTTTCTCTGGTAACATTTCCTCTGCACCACCACTGAGTATTTCATCACAAATATTGTTGTGTTTTTTTTAACTACATTGTAAAATTCCTGCTGCCAGGTGCTTTATTAAATAAAAATATTTATTGACAGAGGGAAATAGACATACATTTCAATTGCATATATATATATATATATATATATATATATATATATATATATATATCACCTGAAATATGGCATATTTGGAGAGTTTGCTGGGTGTCAGATGCTCCCCTAAATTCACTGAATCCTCATAACCACACTCTACAGTTGTTGTTGTTAAATCCATTTAATAAATTAAAACTGAGGTTCAGACCTTGAACCTCAGAAGTTAAATCTCCAAGGTCAGAAAGCTAATCAAAACCAGCCACGTTTGATGGCAAAGCCTATAATCCTTTTATTATACCTGGAAGATTCCAAATTCTTGTGAAATGACTGTTTTAAATAAAAAGATTGAATTGATTTAATATGGTGTCAAGTATTTATATGTAAATATTATGCCTAACTTTGAGTCTATATTCTGAAAAGTATCCTCATTTTTATTTTATTTATTTATTATTTATTTATTTATTTTTATTGGCAGTGAGTATCTTTTCTGGCCTGTGCTACTCATCACCAAAAGCGCCATTTCAACATGTGGAGTTCCACATAACTTACTGGAAAAGTACCATCTCTTAATGACAAGCAACAGAGCAATAAAAGCAGAACATCCTGCAAATCTGTTAGTATTGTTCGGATCAGATGAGTAAATTATTGGTGTTTTAGTAATAAGATCTTTTTAAAGGGAACATTACAATATTTACTTCATAGAAAACATGAAAAATAGCCAATGGCAATAAGGTTAAGTCATATGGAGATTTCCAATTGTACTTTGTGCAAATAGAATATGTTCTCATCCTTAGGGTGGAAAAAAAAAAATTGAGAGAACTTCAGAAGACAAAAAAAGTGTCATGTAAGAAAAAAAAAAGAACTAGGTCAGGGAAATAGAATTTATTTGACTGTAGCAGCTATGAATATTCCTGAGAAATATATATGGAAGGAAAACCCTGTAGTGCAGAAAGAGTTCGGCCATGGAGTTATTAGATGGAAAACCTTCAAAGAGAATCCAATTATGTCAGTGTATGTGAATGGCATTTTAACTCCAGAATGTTAAAGGGAAATGTAATGGATGAACAAAGGAACTCAGAACTTTGTGGAGACTACATTCAGCTGAGCAAGCCCAGGAGTCTGTCGCTTTCTAAGAAAGTTGATATCATTATGCAATGCCATCAGAGCTTTTAAAGAGAATGAACTCAGTTTCTCTTTCCCATTACCCGTTTACGTCTTGTGCGATTAGTGAATTGGTTAAGGATCTTCAGGGGCCTGTATGAATGTTGCTTGTTTTGTTTGGAAACATCCCAGACTTGAGGGCCTACGGGGTCTTCCAATGCCTGGAACATTTGCCTCAGCCCTGGGTACCAGGGCACTTCACCAGATCCCCTACTGTGCTCTGTTTCCAATGACTCTCGCAGCCATCCAGACATCAGACATCAGCCTTTTCTTATGTACATCATTCTGTTCACTGCAGAAGACTGAAAAGAAAGAAAGAAAGAAAGAAAGAAAGAAAGAAAGAAAGAAAGAAAGAAAGAAAGAAAGAAGGGAGGAAGAAAGAAATAAAGAAGAATGAAAGAAAGAGAAAAGAAAGAAGAAAGAAAAAAAGAAAGAAAGAAGAAAGAAAAGAAAAGAGAAGAGAGTATCAAGTGAGGAAAAAAAGAGAAAGAAAAGCAACTTAGCTGATATCAAGGGAGTTTGAGGCAAATAAGAACTTTCAATATGAGAATAAGGCAAGGAACTTGACAGAGATGACAAAAAGACATATCTTTCTGTCAACAGTCTTCCTTCAGTTCCGCTGAGATCCATTAACTGCTGTGAAGTGTGAAAATTAGGAGCTAAAGCACAGAGGATATTTTAAGGCTGAGAATGCAGCAAGCTTTCACATTTCCTTATCACGTCCCCTATTATTCCATCAAACATGTTATTCATACTATTTTTAATGATTTCTCAACAGATTCAAATATTGCCTCAGAAGTCTGATGAGGGGAATGACCTGGGTCGGAGTGAGGGCATCAGGGGCCGATTTCCCAAGAGAATGAATGTTTCAAGGGGACAGGGAAGGAAGCAGATGTTTTCCATCAGCAACTGATGCTGGAGAAGTAACCATTACTCCCTTCCTAGCCACATGCTCTAGGCCTTAATCATGTACTCCCTTTTTCTGCTTTCATAGACACAGCAGCATGTCATAATTCACATCCTGTCTTGTGGACACAGCTTGCTTCAGCTGTTCACATAGCAAATCGTTTGTTCGCTGAAACTGAAGACACAGCAGCTCTTTGTGGAGGGACTAAAAGGAGCTGCAGAGTTCTGGATGTTTGCAGTCAAGTACACTGCTGGGTAGGGGTCCAGAAACATTACACAAATATGTTTACACTTTCAGTCCCAGCTACAGATGGGGTGTTTCCATCGCCGCCATCCCTACAGCCCACATCAGCTAAAACAGAGCCGGTGCATCATTTGGCGAGCCTTACCCCACCGCCGAAGCAACTCCATCCATTTCCTCTCTGCACCAAAATGTAGCATTTTTTAAATGAGGGAACAAATGTGAAGGGGCAAAGGCAACAAGGACTGTGACGGAAGAGATAAAAATCAATCTCTTTTTAGAGCAGTGTCAATTACAATATATCACTGACATCACCTTTGAGGAAATTGAACACTTCCTGTATTATATATATTTACTTATTACTAGGGACAACTTATTCAGGTTATTTATCACCAATATATTTTGTGTATTTGTTCCTTAAAATGTGGTTGGCATTAGTTCATGGCAGCAAGGCTGAGTGGACAGAAAACTGATATAGAAATTTACATGCCAGGTCGTGTCCCAGTTGCACACAAATTATGTAACCTGAACCAATTCGCTTGAAGACAGTTTCCTTATCTATAAAGTGAGATCTAAAGTATCTCAACAACTCATTTAAGTTCTTAAATTCTATTTTCTCTAAATTAATGTTTGGTAATCAAAGCTGCAAATCAGGACAACTGCAATCTAATCATCTTTCCAAATGATTACAAATACTTTTCAAAGACAAAGTCCATATGCCTAATTGTGTCTGCTCTTCTAAAGTTTACACATTCACAGAGAAAAAATTCCCATGGAAAATGGGCAGTTTTGAATAATTAGTTCACTCTTTCTTCCATCCCACTCTAACTATTCAAATCCAGGGCTCTACATATTTTCAGGTTGGTATTTCTGATCTTTAATCTCCCTGCCCATGCCCCCTGTCCTCCCTGACCAACTCCTTTACGTCATGGCCGGAATCATCTTGAAAAAGCTATTTCATTCCATTCCTCTTTTCCAGGGTGTAAGATACTTCTCTTTGCCTGACAAATTGAGTTGAAATTGTTTGGTTTAGCTTTCAAGACCTCTGTATTTTTATGAGCAAATCTTATAAATGCCCCAGAATTACCCACCAGGGCCAGGTCAGCTTCCTCACTGCCTGAGCTTTATCATTGTCCTTGCTCTGTGGTCCTTTTTTCCCTCATGCCATATATTTGCCTTCAATTCCTTGTCTGTTATACTTGACCTAACTGGGTTCTGTTCACCCTTCATTGCCCAGTGCAAGCTCCTTCAGGCTGCCTCCTGCCAAGACCTCCTGGGGTTCTCCAGTTTCTCTTACCTCTCTGAGCATCAAGAAACCAAAATAGCATTTTAGGGTGATAAACATGACTGCTTCTCCTTCCTACCCAAGTGTGGAACCAAATGAGAAAAAGGGGACTAGAAATATCAACTCTATTATGAGGAAAGCCTGAATTGGAAGTTGTGACCTACCTAGAGCTAAGGCTGCAGGGAGTTAGACATTCATTTCAGCCCAGAATTAGACAACCACACCTTAGAGTCTGGCAGATTGCTGCCCAGAGCGCGTCCTCCCTGCCAGGAGGCAGACTGGACAAGGTAGGCCAAGGAGGAGGAGGCTGAGCTCCTTCTCCTCAATGTCTCAACCAGATGAGCCTCTCCTTGTCCCCTGGGATCAGAGAGAAGCCATAGGTATAACCTATGTGAAGTGACTCCACATAGAAACTTACGGCATCTACTTCTTGGTCAATCTAAAAGATTACACACGTATTGACTCTGTTAGTGTTTTATACATATTAAACCTGTCTCCCCAACAAAATTCTAAGCCTTAAGAGGACATGAACCATTATCTGTATTTCTTTATCATTCCTCACAGTACTAGGCCCATAATATTGGTCAAAAATTAAATATTGCCTGATTGCATAACAAATTCAGCTATTCTTGGGGCGCCTGGGTGGCTCAGATGGTTAAGCATCTGCCTTCGGCTCAGGTCATGATCCCAGGGTCCTAGGATCGAGCCCCACATCGGGCTCCCTGCTCAGCGGGGAGTCTGCTTCTCCCTCTCCCTCTGCCTCTCCCCCTGCTCATGCTCTCTCTCTCTCTCTGTATCTCTCTGTCTCAAATGAATAAATAAAAAATCTTTAA